>NC_056745.1:363221396-363241396 GCF_019279795.1 Protopterus annectens
GAGCCATCCCAGTGCCCCGTGTCCTTTGCAGGGTCTCCTGGCTGACAAATATACCCCTGGTCCAATTTTTGAGGCACAGAGGATCTTAAGAATGTCCAAGGGGGGTCAGTACTATCCTACATCAACCCAGGAGGGGGGGGGGTCTTATTTGTGACTTACATTGTGTCTTCTCTCCCCTTATTATGCAGGACCCATGGTATGTCAAAGGGAAAGGCATGCAATAGAGACATTCAGAATATTGCCTTACTTCCACAGCTGTTTAGACCTGATTTCTTCATTTTAGACCATGCCTCCCATCACACTGTCTCCAGCCTCTATCAGGGATCATTGCTGAAGACACCCACAGTCCCACTCTCCTTCCCAGGGATGGTAATACTCATCCCTCCCTGCTGCTCCATTTGACACCCAAGCCTCTAATCAAACCAAGGTCAGCTGAGCTGTAGTCGGTGCTTTTTCCCTCTGTGCCATCAGACTGGGTCCAGGCCCTAGAAACATACTTTGATATTTTCACAACATGGTTGTTTTAACTAAGAAAATGAATAATCATTTGCAAATAACAATAAAGATCACTTTTTTCCAATTAACATCACTTTAAGCCTGTATACATTTCTATAATACATAGCAAGCAATCACATAACAAGCAAACATCACCTTGAACCAAAACATTTGAGGAAATAAGAAAATGAACAAATACAACTTGTGCAAGATAAAGTAAGCAAATGCGCATGTGAGTGTGTGTGTGTGTGTGTGTGTGTGTGTGTGTGTGTGTGTGTGTGTGTGTGTGTGTGTGTGTGTGTGTGTGTGTGTGTGTGAGTGTGTGTGTGTGTGTATAAAAACTAGAAGAATCAGTAGGGTCACCATGGGTCAACAACCATATATTCCAAAAATACAAACATAAAGAGACAGCAGTAATAAAGGATGTGTGCTTTCAGCTTCTAAAACCCTTCCTCAGATCTAGTATTGACGTATCACAAATATATATTTAAAATACCTAACAACCAATAAAAAAGCTTTCATTTTTTGCACCAAAAACATAACCAATCATCACATTAAAATTAAGTTTTCTTACAAATCATCATACAAAAGCTTTCATTGAATAAAACCAATCTAAAACTGTACCAATAACATCACTGCCATCAACTTCCAATCATCTTCAGATGCTAAATGCATTGTCAGTGAAAAACTTAAATATATAGTATATCAAAAAGATCAACATTCAAACTCTAGATGAAACTAAAACATACCATTAACCAATGGCTATGCAACTAACAACAGCCAATCATAAGCATGCTGCTGCACATTTCAACAAATACAAAGCAGTATGCTAATAATGCCAAAAAAACAGCACTCAAAAAAATCATCATGATTAAAATAATCCACCAGCCAGTAACATTATTTTTTCCCACTGCCAGTCAACAACAATCATTCCAGTTACCAACATATCAGAATCACAAACCTCTTGGGCCAAAAAATAATTTTCAGGCTATCAGCTCCCAATCATCTTCGAATTGATATAACTCTAAGTACAATATGAATCAGAAAATTGGCATTGAAAAGAGCCATAAAACCAGGGTATACTGGGGAACAATGATTATAGTATGGTCAATCATCATCAAGCTACTATATATTTCAATCAAGAAAAATAATTAAAATAAAATAATAACTGGACTCATTACTATCAGCTTCTAGTCTTCTTCAGACAAACAAAACTTAAATATTTAGTTTATCAAGAAATCAGCACTCAAACTATAACATACCATTAGCGACTGGCTACACTACTGGCAACAACCAAAACAACCAATTATCAGCATGCTGCTATATATTTCAGCATATAGAGAGCAGTATGCTAGTAATGCAAAAAAAAAAACACTCAGAAAATCATCATAGTTGAAATACTCCATTAGCCAATAGCATTATTCTTTGTCTCAACCAATCAACAGCAATCATTACATTTTCCAGCTATCAGAGTCACAAATCTCTTACCCAATAAAAATAATATTCAGAATATCAACTCCCAATCATCTTCATGCAGCTAGAACTCTGGATATAATGTAAATCAGAAAATCGGCATAAAAAAGCTCTACAAAACCAGAGTGCACTGGCATACAATTAGTATGCTACTTAAAACCATTACCAGACTACTACATATTACAATCTACAGAAATAAAAATAAGAATAAAAAAATAACAATCCATTAACAAACCAAAAAAATATATACATACAGAGCAAACTGCCAAATGTCTCTGTAGATGAAAAATAATATCATACTACATAAAATCAAATAGTTAAAACATGATAGAAAGTCATTCTGTTAAATGAAAAAATGAAAAACACCAAATCCAAATAAATAAATCAACATGCCATATAACTGCAATCGCTAGTATAATACATATCCCTTAAATATTGAATAAATACTAATAAAATGACATCCACTATGATTGATGAAAAGAAAAATAATAAATCACAATATCCTTTAAAAATGCATTCACCAACAAAATAATACAATAGTGACAGATCTACAGTTGTTATTTAAGATAAAAAATCCAATAGCAATTGGTTTAAAGCTGTTTTGCCTCAGCCTATAAAGTGACTGGTTGAGGTATCCAATCAGAATGTATAATAACTAAAAACAACCAATAAAAACAATTATGAAGAATATATATATGTTTTATTATGAACAGAGGAGGATATATATATATATATATATATATATATATATATATATATATATATATATATATATATATATATATATATATATATATAAATTATCCCCCATAATTATTTCCGTATTCTAGATCCTTTCAATGCCAGTTTGATGGATACATTCCCATTCAGGCCAGGATATTTATATGCCTAAAGTTCAAAGATCCATTTAATTTCCTCTCATTCCATCCTAGCAAATATATCACCACATTGACTGTTAACTCAAGCAAGTTGTAACATAGCAAAACTAAAATTATGACCATTATTCAAATTAATATTTCTTGTCAGATGGCTCTTAACATCATTAAGGTGGATATCACTCATATGCTTAGATATCCATTCTTTCAGTTGCCTGCCAGTCTTCCCAACATAAAAACAGTCACATAAATTACAGCAAGCAATGTATACCATATTTAGTTCTACAATCTGCATGTGTATGTTCTAGCAAAATATTTTCTGACAGCAATTTGATGTAGGAAGAAGTTCTTCATGGAAATATATTTACATGATGAGCATGACCAACACGGAAAGGTACCTCTCCTCATAGATCTAACTTTTTCATCCAATTCAATTTTATAACATAAATGTTGCTTGAGGTTATGATTCTTCTTAAATGTAAAGATGGGTGTAGTGCCCACTATATCCTTAAGATTGGAATCTGTTAGAAAAATGTTCCAATTTTCTTTAATCACATCACTGATATAGTGAATGTCACTGGCATAAGTAAGAATAATTCTATTCTTGTTGTTCACATGCTGCTCAGTTCTAGTGGTCACAGTCCATCCCAAAATAAATGGTCTACCAGTATCACCCCTGGCTGCCTCTAAATCAAACATCAATCTCTCAACTTCTTCCAATCTATATCCTCTATGTTCAAAGTTCTGTGCCATTGTAGATAGAGCTTCTTTGTATTGTACATTATTAGTATGTAGCCTGGAAGTGTGAATAATCTGATTTTTGACAGCATTTTTAAATATATGCGGAGGTGCATATTTGTTCTGTGTGGGAGGTTATTCCTTCAACATTCCTTCTTATAGATACATGTACTGATCTTCCCTTTAGAATCAATAAGCAGCCTCACATCTAAGAAATCAATAGAAGATTCTGAATAATGCATCATGAAGCTCAAAAATTCTGTAGTTGTCTCTAGATATTTAATAAATAACTCAAGCTGTTTCTTAGGGTCACCCATAGTAAAACATGTCATCTACAAATCTTCTGTTAAATTTCAGAGCTGATATAAAGGGGCTGTTGTCATATATATGTCCTGATTCCCATTGACTCAAGACAAGATTTGCATAGCTGTATGCACATGGGGTGCTCATGGCTACCCCTCCCCCACTTCTGCCAATATATATCTTTGTCAAAAATAAACACGTTATTCTCCAGGACTAATTCAAGTAAAATACATATAAGGTCTATATCATCAAAGTTACTATTGCCTTTCAAGAAGCATGTAATCGCTGCTATTCTATAACTGTTGGGAATGACTGTAAACAAACTTTGGATATCTAACGTAACCATTAAAAATTACTCAATTTCTGTTTGAGCATTCAAATATTCTAAGAGCATATATAAAAAATCCATTGCATCTTTTATCACAGCCGGTGCCTTGACTAAAACTTGTTTAAGTTGATGTTCAGTGTATATAGATACTGGTTCAGTCATCCATCCATTGCCCGATACAATGGGACACATCTGTGGATTATCCATAGATTTCTGTATTTTTGGCAGTCCATTTAAGCTATGAACAATAAGAAAGTCAATGTAGAAATAGTTAAATAAATCTTCAGTAATCTTCTCTAAAAGTAAGCGAGTTTTCAATTCATCTTGAAAGTTCTTAATAATATCATTCAAAAGAAGTTTATTAAACCTCTTATAAGTATTAGACAGTAATTCCATTTTTCAAAATAATAATGATGATTTATGAGGACAATACCACCCCCTGTATCTGCTGGTCTAATAATGTTTTTATCAGTCTTAAGTTGTTGCAAGGTGGCCATCTCATCCTTATTTAGACTGTGGAAGCAATGTTTAGCTTCACTCATCTTCTTCACGATCTGCTTCGCAAACTTGAATAAATGTCTTTAAAGTTGCGTTATTCTGTAAAATAAAGGAACTGGGTTTATTGAATGTGCTTGAATCAGCATATTCATCATTATTAAAAATCAAACTTAACATTACATTTGTACCAAAGAGTCTCAAATTCTTTATTACATCATTTAGATTTGATGTTCTAGCAGGCACAAAACTCAGACCTTTATTAAGTAATGAAAATTGTGCTTCAGTCAAATTCATAAAGTCACTACTAAATGCCTGGCATTCATTTTGTCCGTCCATACTGTTCTCTCCAATTGTTCGACAATCTCATCTTCCTTCTCCCCATGCTGATTGATCTATCCTTCATTTGTTCCATATTGTAGCTATTTGCAATGGAAGAGCAGGAAAAACCTGTGGGGGAAGTGACTTGTCCTTACATTTAGCACCCAAGTCTCTAGTAATGCTAACATCTACAGAACTGGCTTGAACACTCACATTAATAATGTTAGAATGCATTGTATCTTGTAAAGAAGATGGTATGTTAGTGCTTTCTTCTAAATTATTACTATTAAATACAGTCTTAGAAATCACACATGGTCAGGCAAAAATATGTCTGTTTTTAAAATCCTGGTAACCATGCCCTAACGTTTTAGATGTAATATGTTCCAACTTTATATCATAAGAGGAAATACTGGTACAAATCTCATCAAGTTTACTAGTGTAATTTTCTGATTTACAGTATATCCAGAATTATATCTGCATGAAGATGATTGGGAGTTGACAGTTTGAATATTATTTTTATTGGCTAAGAGATTCATGACTCTGATATGCTGAAAAACGTAATGACTGCTGTTGATTGGTAGCAGCAGAGAATAATGCTAATGGCTGAGCAATATTTCAACTATGATGATTTTCTGAGTGTTGTTTTAGCATACTGCTCTCTATTTGCTGAAATATACATCAGTATGCTGATGATTGGTTGTTGCCAGTAGTGCAGCCAGTTGCTAATGGTATGTTATAGTTTGAGTGCTGATTTCTTGATAAACTAAATATTTAAGTTTTGTTTGTCTGAAGAAGACCAGAAGCTGATAGCAATAAGTCCAATTGTTATTTTATTTTTGTTTTCATTTTTGTTGATTGAAATATATAATAGCTTGATGATGATTTAACAATGTATAAGCATTGTTCACCTGTATACCCTGGTTTTATGAATCTTTCCAATGCCGATTTTCTGATTCATATTGTACTTAGAGTTATTCTATTATTAATTATAAATTATAATTAATATCATTATAATTAATTATAAATTAGAGTTTTTAATTATTTGAAGATGATTGGGAGTCGATAGCTTGAAAATTATTTTTTGGCCCAAGAGGTTTTTGATTCTAATATGTTGGTAAATGCAATGATTGCTGTTGATTGGCAGTGGGAAACAATAATGTTATTGGCAGAAGCAGTATTTTAATCACAATGATTTTGAGTGCTTTTTTTGCATTATTAGCATACTGCTTTGTATTTGTTGAAATGTGCAGCAGCATGCTGATAATTGGTTGTTGTTAGTAGTGTAGCCATTCTTTGAAGGTATGTTTTAGTTTTATCTAAAGTTTCAGTGTCGATCTTTTTGATATACTATGCATTTAAGTTTTTCATTGGACAATACATTGAGCACCTGAAGATGATTGTAAGTTGATGGCAATGCTGCTATTGGTACAGTTGTAGAGTGGATTTATCCAATGAAAGCTTTTAAATGAAGATTTTTTAGAAAAAAATTAATTTTTATGTTATGATTGGTTATGTTTTGGTGCAAAATAATTGTAGTTTTTTATTGGTTGTTAGGTATTTTAAACATCTGTTTGTGATATATCAATACTAGATCTGAAGAAGGGTTTTAGAACTGGAAAGCACTCATCCTTTATTTTATGTTGTTACTGTTGTCTCTTTACGTTTTTATTTTTGGAATAAATTGTCATTTATGTCTGATCCCGTGGTGACCATAGTGGTTCTTCTAGTTTTTATATTGTTTCTTCAATGGTGTGGTTCTTTAGTGGTTGTTTCATTGATTACTACTGGACGTACATTTGTAAATATATATATATATATATATATATATATATATATATATATATATATATATATATATATATATATATATATATATATATATATATATACACACACACACACACACACACACATACACACACACACACACGCACACACACACACACACACACACACACACACACACACACATACACTTAGGTATCAGTACTTGCACATATGTATATATTTACCAGCTTCATGATGCTCTTTTTGGTTGGCCAAGTAAAACACTGAGCTTGGCAGCAAATGATAACTTGGTTATAAATTTATCGGATTTTGAACCAAATGTGTTTCATATGAAAGCACTGAATCTGTGATTGCATTTTATTCCTGCCATAGGCTCTTCGTTGAATGATATAATCTTAAGCATGAAAATGTTTGGCCAAGAAATTATGCTTAGGACTACTTATAGAAATATTAACAACAATGAATCGTGCCTATTTAAAATACCCACTGCATACATCCCACAGAATAAAGCCAAGATGGACAACTTCATTAATGTTTGTAAACAAGATTTTATTCATGACTTACAGGGAACTCTGCATCGTTTTTATAATATTAGTAAAGAAGTAGAAATTGAAACACTAAGAAATTTACAAAATGATCCAGAATTGGTTATGAGACCTGCGGACAAGGGGGAAGGATTTGTTTTGATGAATATAACACACTATCAAACCAAAATATTAAGACTATTGGAGGAAGATGTTGCATATGAATCTATTACAGGGGGACAGATAGAAAGAATAAAGGCTTCTGTTTGACAATTTTTATGTAAATTAAAAAAAATAGGAAAATTTCTCAGGAGGTTTATGATTAAATTTCTCAGGAGGTTTATGATTATCTTAATGTGACATACCCCTTAATACCTACTTTTAAAAGTCTACCTGAAGTACATAAAGATGAAAGGATCCCCACATGTGTCCAATTGTTGCAGGAGCTGGTTGGATGTCTGAAACAGCATCAATAGTTATGGAAAATCATTTAAAGAAAATTCTTATGATGGCAGCCATGGTCCTGAAGGAAACATAACATTTTAAGGTCCTTGAAGCAATGTATATTCAATCAGAGTGACAGTAAAAGTTATTTGATGGTGACCATGGATATTCAAAGCCTTTTTAATGTTATACCCAATGAATATGAGTTGGAGGCACTTAGAAGATACTTGGAAAAAATGAGAGGTTATGATGATCACAGAATTAAGTTAATTTGTATTTTTATGAAATTTGTACTGAAACATGATATTTTCATGTATGAGGATAAAGTATATTTACAGCAGCATGGAGTGGCAATGGGGACCCCCATGTATCAACAGTTACTCCATTTTGGTGTTGGCACAATGGGAGGACTCCCATGTACTACAGAATATTCCATTCTATATACATATGAAATTATATCAGTGATTTGTTGATATATATCCTATGAGATGGGGATATGGATCAGCTACAAGCTTTTCATGATTATTTAGAAGGAACAACTGATTTCCTTAGATTTATGAGGAAATGTGATTATGCATGCATAGATTTTATGGTCATTCGACTACAGCAAGATATTAATGGTAAAATGCATACCAGCTTTATAGGAAAGACTGCTGGAAAAATAACATCATTCCAAAGTCTAGTATGCATCCCAGTTATATTCACACCAACATTTTAAAAAGGCATTTCTTAAGAGTCTCAAGACTTCTTACGGGAGAAGAAGATTTTAACAGAGTGATCCAGACAATGGGTGATCCCTTTAAGCAGAGAGGTTATGATGCTCAGGAAGTGGAATATCTTGAGACTCAAATTAACAAAATGAGAGAAGAAGAAGGAAGATCTTATTTATTTAGAGAAGGTACGAAAGGGGATGAGAGCATACATTGAAGAAGTATACAGGAAACAAGAATGATCCTGACATACTCTAATGATGCAAAATATGTATGCAATGTAATAAAGAATAATTGGAAAAGACTTACTTCAGTTGATGAACTGAGGAAAATAGTAGGAGATAGACCATGCTTTGCTTTCAGAAATAATTGGAATCTGAAGCAGTTTATTTGTAATGATTCTTTACATATTAAAGATAATGTTTTGAGTTGGAGGGGCACCCATCCATGTCGTCAATGTACCTGTTGTAGATACATTTCAACAGAGAAGGAGTTTACACATTTGGTTCTTGGAAAGAAATATACTTTTAATTTTTATGCAGATTGCACTACTAGAAGCATTGTATATCTTGCCACCTGTGATTCCTGTGATAATTTTGTATGTTGGAATAACTACAAGGCAGTTAAAAGAGGGGATCTCCAAACATGCGAGTGACATAAGACTTGCTGATCAGAAAACTCCATTAATGAAACACATTCAAGAAAATTTGGGACATGGGTTTTATTTAAGAGTGCTACTAATTGTGAAAACAAATCCAAGAAGAGGTAACATTAATAATGCCACTGAATTGCAGAAATGTCATGGATTGGTAATCTATAGGCATATAGATTCCCAGGACTCAATACCAACTATCCACTGAAACCAGCCCTAAAAGGGAGGAGGTTGAAAAGATATATTTAACTGGCTGGAACTAAATTTGAATGACATCAGTTTCAGAGAAGTCATTGGCCCTAATCTCCATGTTGATTGGCTGAGTGATATTATTTATTGTTTCATATACTTGTGCTTTAATAGATCTGAAGAAGGATCATTTATAAGACCCAAAAGTGCTTATCTGTATTTTCAAAGTTTTTATTAAAGACCAGTGGATTTTATTATCTTGCTCCTTGGCTTTGAAGAGTGTATCCTGGCTGTGTTGACTGTGTTGGTTTTTACTTTTTATATATATATGTATACACTTGAATATCAGTACTTGCACATATGTATCTGTATGTTCTGTTCAGTCCAAATGAAACATTTATCAGCTTCCTGATACTCTTTTTTACTGGCCACTCTATGAAGCAGTGGTTACAGTGCTATGGCTTTCTAAGCTCTAAAAAACTTGTCTCTGTTACATTTTTCCTCTAACTTTTGTAGTACATGACAGCAGGTAAAGCTCCACGCACTACAAAGAATTATTAAATTATTAATGGATCTTTTAAAAAGTACCCACTGGTAACTCTCAGGAGTTATGCATTCTAGATGTGGATGTTGTCTTTTAAAAATCAAGCAGGAATTTTAATCTACTACATCTGGGTTCACCACTATTGACGTAGTCAACCTTTTTCCTCAATCCCACACAATGAGGGCCTGGAATTATTTCAGGAAGCTGTTTATGAATTGACTATCTTGAACAATTCTAATTTTTTGATGGAGGTCACGGAAGTAGTTCTTTGAAATAAATTTATGACCTTAGACAATGAGTTTTACAGACAAATAAAGGTAGTCATGATGGGCACAAGTTGCACACCTGTATATGCCAACCTAGTCATGCACTCCTGGGAGAAAAATCATCTTCATTTCTTGATTTAGTCATCACTGGACACTTTACCTGCATTACCTGGATACCATTTTTGTCCTTTGGAAGGACAATAACAGGATTAGAGACACATTTATGTTTTTTATCAACACTAAAAGTGCTTTTTTCAAATTTCCCCCCCCACACACACACACACACTCATATAACAGTATTAATTATTTGGATGTGACTATCTTTAAGGATGTCCAGAACCAAATATATGGTTCAAGACTGTTTAGAAAACCAATGTATTCAAACTGTTATTTGGACTTTAACAGCTGTCATCTGAGAATTGCTAAGAGGAATATTATCAAAGGTTAAATGATACAGGCAAAAAGAATGTGTTTAGATATTTTCAGTTTTAAAACAGAATTGAATAACATCTTGCAGATGTTCCAAGATAGAGGTTATCCATAGGAGTTACTCTATGCTATAGGGGAAGAAGTATTCGAAGGATGGGGGACTAGATATAAGCCACTATTGGGTGCACCAGATGCCATAGTATATCACAAATCTCACTCACCAGAGAGATCTTTCATCAACTCGATGGTGGTTCACTTTGATGATTTGGGTAGGGATATAAATAATATTTTGAGTAAGAACTGAGTTATTTTTAAGTCCAATTCTGAGCTCTTGAATCTTTTAGGTGATAAACCTACCTTTATCTACAAAATTGGACAGAATTTGAAACATCTTTTGGAACACCTGTTCCCCTTAACTAATTTACAAAACAGAGGAACCTACAAATGTGGTAGATGTAACTACTGTAAATTTATTTTACACGACAAACAGGTGATAATAGGTAACCCTCCACAACACATCAGGTTGGTGACAGGTAACTTTTCCAGTAGGGATCTCATTTAGGAGGGCTGCAGAGTTTTCTATATAGGTAAAACAGACAGACAAACTTTGTAAACATATTTATGAACACGTATGCTATAGAAAGGGAGAATCTAAACAACGCTCTTTAAAAATGCACTTTACAATGTCCCCAGTTTTCCAAGTTTTTATTTGATATAGTTGACAATGTGACAAAGTATAGCAGGGGTGGTTGGTGTGAGAATAAACTTGAGAGAAGTGAACTTCAATGGCAGCTTAGGCTTAATGCTACATCACTCCCTGGTATTAATGATAACACTTCTATAGCGGCCATTTTAAAGATGAAGACTTTGGATTTATAAACAAGTTAATTCTTTTTATGAGATTAAGGGGAATTTAATAAAGCCTGAATGGTCTTTTTTACCATGTAGGTATCATGCCACGCTGCTTACATGAAAGTAAGCAGGTTTGTGATCCAGTAAGCACTGCTGGGTGGCATGCATACACGTGCCAATGCGGGAACCGTGGCATGAAAATCACCTTATAAGCAGGTGAATCTCATACAAATGAGGCAGGAAGAGCAATCCAGCAAACAGACAGGCAGACCTGCAGACCCTGTGTCAGTGTTCATAGTGCACATGGAAAAATTCCATGTACAGGATTGTAGACAGATAAAAGGGGCTGTAAAAATGTAGGTAGATAGACAGAAATCAGACAGCATACACAGATATGAATGAAACTATCCTCTGTTTGTTACAAAAGTTACAGTATATATGTTAAAATATATTTTTTAATAATCTTGGCATGTTTTCATGGAGTGTTGCAGTGCACAAATATGCCTTACATAAAAAAAAGTGGAAAAATCAAAAATGAATGTCATGAGACAGAAATGTATTATAGGACTCTGCATGCAGTATCTACAATGATGCACTGGTGTTGTTGCTAACGTGGTAGGATTTGGAAGCATGTAGTATCCAGGGAGTGAGTATGGATCCCTATGCAAATGAGGTGGAGTCACTGAACAGCATAATGGGGTAATCATGTACATAGATCCCCTCCATGTATACACAGAACCATGTTGGTGTATACAAAGGAGGTAGCTGACATCAGGAGAGGTTGTGTCCACTTACTTCTGAGCTGATTGGAGCACAGCTGCTCCTATTTGTGTGGCACACCACCATGCTAAGTGTGCAAGTCTAGAGGGGTATGTACTCTGACTGCTAAGCATTGTTTACCTATAGGGTGCTTGCTTGTGCAATGCACCATAGTGCTCAGAGCATCTAAAAGGTCAATGATGTATTAATTAGTGTTGATCCTTGCTTAACTTCAACTAGGGCCATTAAATTATGTCAATGATATATTAGGCAGGTGCACTGCATCATAGGTAGCCAGTCACACAGACAGTACCAACAGAAGAACACTATAAAGTATGCATACACCCTACAATCTGATTTTCCCCCATACTCTGCACCATTGGAATACAGATTTGTGAATTTTAACTGAAAGAATGCTAGAAGCAGCTGCAGGTCTGCTACATTTGTATGTGTTAGATTCTGAAGTCAATGCTGCTGGTGCTGCTGACAATAGGACTCAGCTGAGAAGGAGAAGAGTATACAGGCCCAGGGTAACCTTCCAGGAGCTACATGAGCTGGAGATTGTAGAGTGCTACAGGGTGGACAGGGACATACTACAAGAACTCACTGAGGTCTGCCACCCTCAACTCAGATCCAGAGCCAAAAGAGGAGAACCCATCCCAGTGGAAGCAAAGGTATGTGTAGCCCTTAGGATAATAGCCACAGGTACCTTCCAAAGACCAACTGGGGACATGATGGGGGTCTCACAGGTATCAGCATCCAGGGTACTCCACCAGTTCCTGGATGCCATGTTACCACATGCCAGTGAGCACATACATTTTCCCCACACCCCTGAGGCAATGGCCATCAATATCCAGCACTTCTACCATGTAGCACACTACCCTGAGGTACTGTGTGCCATAGATTGCACTCATGTACACATCAAGGCACCACCCAGTGAGAATCTATGGGGTCTATATTAGATTAACGAAGTATCAGAGCTTCGAATACCATATGGTCAACACCATATGATCGAAGTTCTGATACTTCTAACATCTAAAAAAAGCAAAAAAAAAAAAAAACAAAAGAAAGTAAACTAATAAACAACTCCGAGATTGCACTTTAATGGAGAATGGCATAGAAAGGGAAGATTTCCCTTTCCTACGCTGTAGCGCAATCTCAGAGTTGGTATATTTAAGTAGCGGGGGGTGCGGGGAGTGCAGCACTTACTTTTGTTTTTTGGGTTTTTTTTTTTTTTTTTTTAGCTTTTTGAAGTTTCAGAACTTTGATCATATGATGTTGACCATATGGTATTCGAAGTTCTGAAACTTTGTTAATCTAATATAGACCCAAATCTATGTCACCCACAAGGGGTACCACTCCATCAACTGCCAGGTCATGTGGAATGCCCATGCGATTATCCTGAATGTGTGTGCTAGCAGTCCTGGCAGCTATCATAACTCCCATATCTGGCACGCATCATAGCTGTACCAGATGTTTGCTGGGGGGGCATCACACATGGGCATTTACTGAGGAATGTTGGCTACGCCTTGGAACCGTGGATGATGACACCCATCAGAAATGCTCACACACCCATGGAAGACCACCATAATGAGGCACATGCACAAACAGGAAACATCATAGAGTGTGTGTTTGGTTGCTGAAGTCAGGGTTCTGGCGCATCAATATATCTGGTGGAGCCCTAAGGTACTCTCCAGCCACATGTGCACATACGTTCACAGTATGTGCCATGCTATACAATGTGATCCTGTAGAAGCAGCTGCAGCAGAATCAGCATAGGGAATGGATACACAGTCCACCACCTGTGCCTAGGTCACCACAGCCACACTCACAGGAGGACTTTAATGAGGAACCACCTGATGATGTCCCAGTAGGCAATGTAGGCATGCCAAGTACACCCTGGCATTGGCTAAGAGACAACTCCCAGCACATTTATTGACAACCTAGGGCCCTAGAGACTGACACCTTACTCCTACTCATATACATATGATGCCAAGCAACCCACACAACCTGTACCTATCCATGTGTTTTGTACTGCTTGCATCACACAGAGTCAGCCCTGACCTACAGTTCTGTCAACTGCTTCATTCTCAACATAGGTCTCACAACCTTCACACTAATTGTAAAGATTACTATAATAAGGTATCATATGTATGGATCTGCTGCTGTTATGCCAGGAAATATAGTGGGCTATTTGGTCAGATTTAACATCCACATGGGACCAGGGCCGGCCATAGCTGAAATGGCACCCTAGGTGAAGTAGTGCTCCGGTGCCCCTTAAGCCCCTCCCACAACATACTCATGAAACACTCCTATTTGAGCCACACCCACAGGTAGGTCACTCCCCAAGAAAGTCACTCCAGTCATTTCCTTAAATCATTTAAATGCATAAGAAGAGAAAGATACCTTGTAATGTAGTTAAACTACAACTACCTTTGTGTACGTGTTTCCACCTTTAAATACCCGAGCTGGGTCATGGTCAAATAGGGCCCTAGGTAAGGTAATAGACTGCCCCCCCCCCCGAGCAGCCACTTCTGCAGCAATCCCCTAACCCCCTCAGCCACTCCAGTGTTACATTACTTGGCTATATCTCCTCAGTTACCATAAACACTGTTCAAACCTGTTTTTCGTATTTACTTTTACAATGATTACAAATATTGAAATAAAATAGCACTAACACAGATAGTCATTTGCTAAACAAACAATACAGTCTCACAATGAAAACAGACTTAGCACGAGCAGTAAACTTCTCTGTCCTTGAAACTCACATTCATTGAAACAACATAACTCACATTAATTGAAACAGCATGAAAAACCACATTCATAGAAAATGTATCTGGCCAGTGGAGAATTAAGTTTACCTTTGGGCTATTTTCAAAACAGACTTGCACACACTTTTTAGAGCATTGAATACATGTATTTGTTCTTTGATTCACCTTTCTGATTGTATTCAATTATATTCCTTGTATAATACAGCACCACTTGTTGGAATGGGTTTTAACTTTGCAGTTTTAAGCATTCTTTTAATAAGCAATGAAGCAAAATATATGAACCAATAACTACCCTTTTCAGAAAATGTCAGCCATAAAAGGCCACTCAAGACTTCTGTCATTACACTCCACCAATATCACTTGATATGCACAATCTATGCAGAAGTAAAATCCTCTGAATAATTCTACATTGAAGAAATCTGTAACTAATGAATAGGTTGCTACTGGCAAACAACTTTACATCAAAATGTTTTATCTACAAATTCACTGCCTGCAGCCCTTGAGAATTAATTGCCAATATTACATTAAAAATTGGTAAGCTGTCATATTGCAACAGGAAATGACTAACAAACCAAGAAGTTTATAGTCACTAGGTATCCCATACAAAGAAGGGCATACTCAAGAATGTAGAACCCCTCTCCCTCTTATAATGCACCAAATAATCAGCAATCATATGGGTACTGCAATATCAGCACTCCATTTCCATGGTGTGGGAGTAGAATCCACAGCCTTCTGCAAAGGCAATGATGCTACTAACACTGCTTTCAGATTCTACAACACGTGTGCCATTTGATAAACAAAAAACAGCTAGTTGCACATTGAAAATAGACTTAGTATGAGCAGCAGTTCCTTTGAAGCTCACAGTTCCATGAAAATGAACTGAAACTCATGATTCCCTTGAAAATGCACTGAAAGTCTTAATTCCCTCAAAATGAAACTCAAACTCACATTTCTGTCAGCACTCTGGGTAGGTGGTCTATGCAGTGGTTCCCAAACCTTTATGGACCGAGACCCACTTTTGAAAATGGTAATTTTTCAAGACCTCACTGTTCATGTCGGCATGTGTGCATGTGAAGCATGGAGAAGGCGCCGCCACCACAGAGTGTTTTTTTTTCTGATTTTAAGGGGCCATGTAATCTATTCTCATACTTTAATTAGCAGCGCTGGATCATGGTCAAATGAGACCTAGGTAGGGTAATAGACTGGGCCCCTCCCAGAGCAGCACCCTCATACCAGTGTTCCATTACTTGGCTATTTCTCCCCAGTTACCTTGAATACGGTTCAGACCTATCGGTGTGCATACTGTTTTCTTATTTACTTCTACAATGATTACAGATATTGAAATAAAATAGCACAAACACCAATAGCCATTTGCTAAACAAATAATACAGTCTCACAATGAAAACAGATTTAGCATGAGCAGTAAAACTTATCTGCCCTTGAAACTCACATTCTTTGAAACAGCATTAAAACTGGCATTCAGATAAAATGTATCTGGCCAGTGGAGAATTAAGTTTACCTTTAGGCTCTTTACAAACTGCAGGCTCCTTGAACACATTCTTATGGCCATGCACATACATATGTATTCTTTGATTCATCTTCCTGATTGTATTCAACTATATTCTTTGTATAATAAAGCTCCACCTGTTAGTGTGGGTTTTAACATTGTAGTTTTGAACATTTTTCCAGTAAGCAATGAAACGAAATGTATGACCCAATCATGAGAAAACTGCCCACTTCAGAACATTTTAATCATAAAAAGCCACTCAAACTTCTGTCATTACAATCCACGAGTATTAGTCAATAAGCACAATCTCTGCAGAAGTAAAATTCATCTGAATAATTCTACATTAGAGATTTGTAACTAATAAAAGGCTGTTACTGCCTAAAAACTTTACATTTCAGTGTCTCATCTACAAATTCAGTGCTTATGAGGAATAGGCCAAAAATATGAGGCACAAATCTGAACAGTTGAGAGGTATGCATACCTCTCAACTTCTTAGTGCAGGAAATCTGGACAAAGCCTAACATAATGCGAATGCAGTGGCTGAAAAAATAGGGATAGATTTTAAATGTTGCACTTTAAAGTTACAAGAATAACAGGATTTGTGTCAGTCGCCTAGTTCGCCTATACCTAAGGTAGGCCATGAACCTCACACAGAGTAAATTGCTGCAAGCACCAAGACACAAATAAAACTAGCCATGATTCCCTGTACAAAACAAAATAAAACAATCATCTGAAACTACAAAAAAGAAAGAAACAGACAGACCAAAGTGTTTATGTATGGTTTTAATCCCTCACTCCCTTTCATCTGTATACTAAATCCATGAACTACCAACCATGGAGAAAAGAGAAAAGCCCATGCACAATGAATTGCCATAACTACATTAACAATATAGTTAAGTAAACAGTAATAAACTGGATCATAACTACCACAAACAACAAGCTTCACAACTTCTGCACAAAGCTAAAAAACTACCCATTCAAAGTGTCTAATTTTGCTAATGGAATTATTAGCCAGCATGCTGTTTTGCCTTTATGAACTTTCAGTCTTTGAAATCTCTATGAAGTCCTTGTCACCATGGTTCATAACATTTACATTTCACACAACCAAGAAAATTTAGCTGAGGTTTTTCCTTCTTCTAGGATTCAATACCCTAAGCTTAGCTGACATTCAGGCAATGGTCAGTGACATATTTAAATCAAGCTGTCATTGTTGATAGTATTTATTTTTATGATTGCTATAGCCTTTGGCCAACTATTGTTATTGCTTTGCAAAGTTGGCAGAGATGAAAACCTATTAAAACAAAATGGGTGCATAGTAATGGCAAGAACTATGATATCTGATCTTTGATAGGACTTAACCATTTTTGTTTGTTTGCTTTTTAGTGAGTTGTATATGTATATCATTCTGTAAGGTCTGCTTTTAGAATTACTGAAAGAGCATATTGTAATTATATACTGGTAAGTTTGATGCGAAAGAATAAAGCTTTACATCAAAGTACATCTTATTAAGTGTAAAATAGAGCAAAAATACATTTTAAGCCAACATGCTTGAGTTTTACTTTTACTAAGGAACCTTCTAGTGATCAGTTTGGGTTTGTTTCCTTAAGTACTGATTGATTTGACATACCAGAATAAAGAATTAAGCATGCACACATCTGTACAGAATATATGGAAGAAATAGAATTCTTTTTACTTGACTAAATTTGAAAAGTAGATGTAGTTGACATCTTGAGAGATCAATAAGAAATGTAAGTACTAAGTTTGATAAAGTCCTTTCTTTACCATGATTTAATTCAGATATGAGTATGGTATTGAGCCTGTACCTATAGTTTCCTGCTGTTTAGTTTAACTTCTAACTTAGGCTCTACCATATTTTGAAACGTTTCCATATTGCAACCTTGAACAGCTATGGACAGGTTGTAATATTCAAATAGGTATTCTTAGATGAATGAAAACCACTGTTTGCAAGAATACAGCATTTGATTGAAAACTATGTTACTTGTCCAAATCTAAAACCTTTTGGTGAAGAAATACTGTTTTAAAATGTATATTTTTTGAGCAACAAATATCAGAGTAAAACATTGCTAGAAAAGTTTACTCAAATAACAAAGATTGCTACAAGTGACATTCTGAGAATATTTATTTTGTGGTTTCTTCATGCACTCTCTCTCATATACACACATACTATCTCACACAGTAACACACACTTTTATCTCTCGTACAAATAAAATGAGTAATTTAAATTTCATACACATACATGCATACATATATATATATATATATATATATATATATACACACACACACACACACACACACACACACACACACACACACACACACACACACACACCACACATACACACACACACTTTCTCTTGCATACAGAAGTGAGCAGTTTAAATCACAAACACAAACATACACTTACCTTCTTTTTAAACCGAACAACAGCCAAATGTGTACACATGACCTTAACCCCTCTCTTAACTGAACTGCTAACGTAAGTTCTGCATGCAACGGCAGAAGCTTTTTTCTTTTTTTTAAACCTGTTGAAGCCTCCCAGCCAATCTGAAGCTATAAAAGTGAGAGGGCGCTCACCCTTCCCCCTCTCCCTATTGTTTTGGCACCCTTCACTCAGAGACAGGGCGCCAAGAAGATTGCAAAATAAAAGTAAATTAATTAAAATAAATAAATAAATAACATAAAAATGTGCCCTTTACGAGGCCGGCCTCTACGGCGCCCTAGGCTGTCACCTAGTTCACCTATGCCTAAGGCCGGCCATGCATGGGACTACTACTACCCAGTCCAATTGTATGTGCTCCTTAATATTCACTAGGCCTCATGGTTGGCATATTCATGACATCAGGCAAGGGAGATGCTAAACAGTGGGCACACATGATATTTGAACTACTGTCTGCCCAAGTTGATCATGTGCTGTTTTTCCCCCACCCCCAACATAGCAATGTACTCATATAACCACTTTAACAGAAAATCAGCTATGGTATATCAGTAGACCAGGCAATCTCAGGGCTGTAACTTAGATAGCCCTCACACATGTATGTCTCTCTCTTCATGCAGGATAACAATCTGCATATGCATGCTGTTGATTGTATGATGAATGACCCCTCTCTGTCTAGCAACCTGTGTGGCTCAGTGGATTAGGGAAGCTTGCATGGGTGATGGTGTTGGTTCTAATCTGGGATTCCTTACATCTTTTGCATGTGAGGTAGTAGTATGTTGGGGTTTTCACAGAATATCATACCTCCCAAACTCTTAGTACAAGAAATATGGACAAATCCAGAAATAATGGACGGACAAAGGCCCAAACATAGGGACAGATTTTAAATATTGGTCACATAAATCTAGACAGTTGCTGGAATTAAAGGTGTTGCATTGGCTGATGGATACAAAGTCTGACACACAATTGTTTGTCTGTAGTTAGTAGAATTTATTGATGTCCACATTCAATAAAGCGCCAGAATGCCACAAATGTGTGAGGAACAGACCAAACATATGAGGCAAAACTCTGAACATTCT
>NC_056745.1:363243896-363293896 GCF_019279795.1 Protopterus annectens
AACAGATGGAATGTGCTGAGGTGCACTGAGGTGCTCTGTGTACTATTAGGCAGGGTCTGTTTCAAGAGTGTATTTATGTATGCTAGACAAATGTCTCCCATAAGCATGAAGTACTAATGTCACATAGTAGTTTATGCCCTTACAGTGAGTCATCTATCTACTATGCTCCCTACAGATAGGCAGCATATGCACTCCAGTAAGGTCACACCTTGCCCTGTAGCAGACCTTATCCCAAATTATGAATGCATGAGTATACTGACTGCCACCATTGTCCTTCACAGACTGCCATACAGATGTGAACCTATGCAGCCATGCATGTATACTGCTGTACCTTTCTGAAGTCTTATTTCTGCTGTGCTGCCATGCCATGCTGTGCTGCTTCACTGTTGTCATGTGTCCATAGGTTATCCCCTCAGACTCCTGGAACAGGAACATACACAGGTCTGTGACATATCTGTCATTGTGTAAAAATACTGCCAGTACAACATACAACATAAGGTCCACAAAAGTATGTTGAGTACTCATGACACATGCCAGCATACAGTGTATGTTGGTGACCCCTACAAGTTGTATGGCAAACAATACTGCATTACACAAGTACATGCCAAGTAATATAGTCACCCTGTGCATCAGACACATAGCTTCATTCCCCTGCATCGATGAAAAGGATGACAAAGATGTGGCACAGGTACCATCACTTGCACAGGGTGTTGTGTGGGGGTGCCTGAGGCCTTGTCTGGCCCAAAAGGTTGACAGCATGTGTGTGAGTCAGGAGGGGGAGTGGGTTAAATGGACAATGGAGAGTTGCCATCTGTGTCTGTAGGTGACCTGCATTTGAAAGTGGTGTGTGAGTGTGTGCATGTACACAGTCAAGCTCAGTGATAGCCCTACATGTGTGTATGTTGGACAGCTTTGGACAATACATGGTAAAGCTGACAGTTCACCATTTCTGGCACTGAACACAAGAATTGGCTCTTCCAGGAGTTGCACTGGCACCACTGACAGATGTGGTGCTAGTACCAGATGGTGACTGCTGTCTGCTGGGACCGTGTCCCCCATTTGACCACCCAGGACCATGTGCTCATGGCCTGCCATATCATGGTGTGGACAGTGCACTCCACTCTGTAGCACTGGATGTACTGCCTCTACAGAAGTATAACTGTGCATGGCCGGTTGGACTCTCAGCAGATGGTGTTGCTGACCTACGTCCATGGGTCCGATGCCTAACTCCAACCGCATGTTCCAGCACAGATAATGTGTGGTCCAAGACAGAAACTGGCTCAGCCCACCGTCTGTCCACTGCATGAATGAATCAATCCAAGGTGTCCCCAATGCAGTGGAGCCAATCATGGATGCCAGACTGTTCTGCATCCATAACCCTAAGAATACATCTGGTGTTTTGTTCAGAACATGCATCTGCCTTCATGATGGCCGAAAACATGCACCGAGTGACCTGTGATGTGACACCTGCAACAGGTGGTGGACAGACAGCAGTCCTCCTATGAGCACCCCTGTCAATCTGCCTGTGTGGGACCTCACCAGCTCTCTAGCTATGGCCAGTGTCTACACTCACTGAAGCCATAGTTACCACACTGGCCTGTTCAATGTTTCCACCCTCTGAATGTACAATATTTGAAGCCTGTGGGGACTTGGTAAGTGTGGGTATACTGATTGTGTGCAGTGACAATAGGGGCAGAAGAGGGATGTCAACCTCTGGGACCGATTCAGCCCCTGACAACCCTACCTGTGCCTCACTGTGGCCACCATCATCATCAGAGTTCAAAGAGCCACTGACATCAGGTTATGTGGGGGGGAGACACCCACCCCACCCCCTAGTCACCTGTGGAAACCAAGACAAAAGAAGTACATTACTACCTGCACTACTATGTATGGAAAATCCACAAAGAGTCATAATAAAGAGGATCCACAGCTGCATTACCAGTCTCACAGCTTCTCATCTCCACTTTCATGCACAACAGACTTCCTCACAACAAAACACATATTCGACTCAAGGCCTTTATAACAAGCACGTCATGTAAATCACATGACACTTGACCAGTACAATTTACCTTTTAGGTATGCAGTATGATACTATACCTGATAAAACAACACATAAAACCCAGTACACCTATCATAACAAATATATACAAATACAAGTTTCAATGTCTAAGGTATGTACCATCGACCTTTTGTTTTTTACAAGGCATGTTGGATTAATTGCCTCATGTACACCAGGAGGATTATTCATTCTGAACTATAACTGCAAAAGTGTTTCTGCTCATTCAGCTACACTCCTGTGATAACCCACTCTAGGAAACTTAGGTAACTGTTCCAGACTGAAATATACAAACATTCTACTCTGGTATCACACAACATTAAGTGTACATAGGGTATTAACACACTTGAAGGAAATCAGGCTCTGCTCTTGGACACACCAAAATCTTTAACAATATTTTTAACAATATTATATTTATTAACTAATTCTATATATGTCATACATAGTAATGTTTGTGTTTTTAGTCCTGTAATATATCACTTACAACACCAGATGGCGCCAAATTTTATTTTAATTTGAATGATGCAGAAATGTAGAAAGATTTAATTATATGGACACAAATTATCAAAATATTCATATACCAACAGATATTATATTAAGAATTTTAGCTTTTAAAGTTAGTTTAGCAATTTATGTATAAAATATGCTTCTAAGAAAGAGGTTAATAGAGTTAAAAAAGGCTGTTTTAGTAGGTTCTTCTTGTGAGCTTGTTTAGAGTGTTATTTAGGATTAATTGGTTAATTGATTAATTATTATCAATTATTATGTATTTCTGGGTATAAAAAAGGGTTGTGCCAGTTGTAACATCACTCTGATTTATACTTTCTGAAGAAGACTACGAATCGAAAACGTATTGTGATTGTCAGCGTTAAAGTTATCTTTCTCCTTGTGGATTATTAAAGATTTTGGTGTGTCCAAGAGCAGAGCCTGATTTCCTTCAAGTGTGTGGATTATATTTGAAGTTTTGCTTTAGCACTTGATTCCAGTATTTTTTGTACATAGGGGATTATCCTGACCCTTAACTTTAATAGCATATATATGTTCCATAACAAAACAGTATAAGGCTTACCATGAGCAGAACCATGGCCTTGGACAACTCCTGACAGACAGCAGTCCTCCTATGAGCACCCCTGTCAATCTGCATGTGTGGGACCTCACCAGCTCTCTAGCTATGGCCAGTGTCTACACTCACTGAAGCCATAGTTACCACACTGGCCTGTTCAATGTCTCCACCCTCTGAATGTACAATATTATAAAAAGGTGAAGGTGAGGTGATTTCAGTACCACTGCATGCTGCAGCACAAGAAGGACATACCTGCATATATCTCACATGTATAGCAGCTACTGTGTTACTTGATGGATTGGTGACATTCTGAGTATGAGTTTACAATTGAGCTTAACCTCCCACCCCACAGCACATAAGCCTGACACCCATGTAAAGGTATGTACAGCCTGACAGAATGACTGCTACAGTATTACAGTGGTGATCACAGTAAGCTTACCTGCACGCTCTTCTGCTGTGGTCACTGTGGCAACCACCTCTATGATGTATGATGTGATGGATGCCTGGGGGCTGTCATGTGTCCCTAGGTTCACCAGGAATTTCTCAGTGGCTTTGAGTGGTTGTTCCATTGCAGGCCCTCCACCAGTGATGGCACGATCTCTGGCTACATCAGCTGCCCATTCGTTATGGCTGTAGCATGGTGTCAAACCTGCTGATATGTCCTGTCCTGGTGGCCACTGTCATTCACATCCTGGATTTGGTCTGCCCACAATGCAGCTCACTGTTCCCTGTTATGCTTCCCCCTAGATAGGAGGATGTGATGATGCTGCCATAGTTCTTGAAGTATTAGTTCATTCTCCACATCTGAGAAGGGGACATGGCATCTACAATGCATTAGTCCTGAAAGACACCAAAAGGGAAACACATTACAGGATCAAATACATGGATGTCCACTATGGACAGATACAGCAAGAACAAAATGGCCAACACTATCCACTGCTTGCTCACACATCATACCCCACAGTGTGACAACATACTATGTGTGTGGATACATCCAAGATAGTATCATTACTGAGGTAGTTGCCTGTATGCCATGAGATATTCTGCTGTGTAATCATACACCCAACATTCCGGTCCATTGTGGTGTGTCCCCTAAGGCCAGCCGCCCAATAATATGTCATAAGACCAGTGCCAAACAAATAGCAGTGTGCTATTACAACCACTATATAGGGACAGTCCAACAACACCACTGTGCCACAGTGACAAAAGACAGTGCAAACCTGATATATTGTATGTCCCCTGTATGTGTAAGCCAGCAGGGTATCAATGACATGTCATTACCACAGGTCTAAGACAGGCTTACGGCTGTAGTCCCTAGTCCTCATATGTCTATCCTCCCATCTGCATCTTGTTATACACAAAAAAACAGTTACATGCCTGGTGGAGTGCAGTACTCCTTTGTTGAAATGCACTACTAGTAATGTTTTGCAAAGGCGTGCTCTGTGTGAGGAAAGTCTAATACAGAATGTTTCCCGATAGCCAGCTGCTTGCATTTTAACATGCTTCTCATTAGCAGGTAATTGCCTCTTAACCAATCTGTGGCTCTGATATGCTAATTGCAGCCAAATTAGCTGAAATGCATTATCATTAGCCAATGACATGCAACCACTGTGCAATATATAAGGCTTTCATGTAGTCCTGGGCCCCTTTCTTAGCTGTTGAGATGGACATTACTGGGGTGAGGAGACTACATCATCGCAGAAGGTAGGTCTGTAGCAGATACATTTACATAGAGCTGTGTGTATCACAGGCTGCAGCTGCTGCTACAGGTAATAGACATAGGCAGAGAGTGTGATCACTTTGGAGGACAACAAGCTGTAGGTGTATCGGTGTCAGCTGTGTCAGCCTTGTTGTAGAGGCAGAGCCAGGGTGAGGGTACCCTTTACACTACAGTTACAGCATGTGTTTACGGTATGTATGTTAAGCAACTGTTTCAATAACAGAGTACTAAGTGACATATACTAATGCTATATGGATATGGGAAGTGTGTCCCTACCTGCAGGCCTGTGACTTCCAGCACTGAAAAGCAGTTATTTAATTTGCAATGCTTTGTGTGGATAATGAGTGCATGAGTCATTCATTAATTGCTGTCCTCACAATAATGTAATTGAAATACAACACAATTCTGGATCTGAACCAAGGACTGTGTGGCAAAATGTACAGTATGCAGGGCATTTAACAGACTGGGCTACTGAGTCACTGCTACAGCAGATGTATTTGCAAGATATATGTGCACACATACAGGCTGTGACAAACATTTACTACATCCATTAGTATGTGCATGGCTTTATATGAATGTATGTCTGCACCAGAGTCCCAGCTGAATATGTATTTTGCCATGAACACCTTAGCAGGTGACTTTCTACATGTTGCTGATAAAAGGGCACATTTACCTGCTATCACAGGCCTCAATTACATACATTGTCATGCTTTTGGCTTTCTAGTGGTGTACTATTGCACCAGAGTCCAAGCTATACTCCCATTTTTTCCATTACTATTTATTCCAGTTTGTACAGTGTGGCACAGCATGCAGCTCTGCTGAAACATGCCTAATGACTGCAATTGGTAATTACTATGTTTTGTTTAAACCACCTGTTTTAATTAAGAGTTGTGTAGTATGGCAGGTTAATGCAGTATGTGGCAGGTGTGATGGGCTTGGGTTTGAAACATGTCAGAGGTGTTTATTTTGTACATGTATCTTACAATGTTATGAACACATATAGTCATTATAGCTTTATTTAACTGAGCTTAGCGAAGCTGTGCAACATGACGCATCACACAGTGATGAGCTAAAAAATATAAAGAAAAGAAAAAAAGAGGAGAAAGGAAAGTGGTGAAATGGGTGCAAGAAGGGGGTAAAACATAATGAAAGGCAGGGATGGATGTGCAGAAAGGGTGTAGGAAAGAACCATTCAAAAAAGAGTGGCGTCGCTTAGTAGCGCGCAAACCACCACAATGCCAAGCAGGGTGAAAACTGGGGTAGGTTTTATTACATTTTTTTAATGACTTCGTACATTTTTCTAAGAGGTTTTTAACTGAATGCTTTTATTTGCTATTGTATTTGAATGGAAAGGGAATGGGTGTTTTTATTTCCACATTTATGGATGTTTTAATTAATTTGTCTTTAATTATTTTAATGATGCCACATGACCAGTTAATAGGTATTTAAATATTAATTATTATGATGCACAGTGGTTCTGATGAAGTCCCATTGTGGCTGGGATGGAAGCGTGTGACAGTTATATCTACTTTGTTGGTGGTTTATTAAAGTTGGTTTGTACTTTGGAACTGGTGTTCTTGTCCTAACAGAAGTTTACTACTGCATGAGCTTATATGTTCTTCTAGATGTGGATTTCCAGATTAACCTCTTGAGCTTTGCTCCTGAGGTGAGGTCCTTGACATCCATGTCTTGAACACATAACATTTGGTTTTGATCATCATAATCTTCTGTGTTACACAGTAGTATACTCTTATATACAAAGACTCTACTTTCATGGCATTTACTCGCAGCAAAAGTACTGTCAGATGAATAGAACTCTCCTTTGCTAATAATCACATTAACATAGACACACCATCAGTTACTGAGGTACACTCCACTACAAAGGGCTTGACAGGAGGTCCCCACCTTTAAAAAACATAAAGAACATTTTATACTGCTCTACAAAAGTACGCGTAGCCATGAAAAAGGAAACCTCTTGGATCTCCGTTATTTTAATTTCTGATTACGACTGTCACTCAGTTTAGAGACAAAACAGTTAAAAATAGTAAAGAGTGAAGTAGTCTTTCAGAAATAACCTTATAGTTTGTGTATCATGTTTTCCTGTGTTGGGCAGCAGAAGAGTTTGTTATTTCATTTTTAGAACACTGCTTAAACAATACAGCAATAGTAAAACCTGACTCAGTTCTGAATTTCATATCGATCTATCACATGCACCCATTACCAAACATAGAAAGCATAATACATCACATTAACATAGAAAGCTACTTACGAGTGAGCTTTTGTTCAAAAAAATTAAACTGTCATCTTTAAGCCAGAAGTGTGATTTAAATTAAAAAAGCCAAACTACTGATGTTTCTCATATTCCACAAAACCCATTACCATGACCAAGGTTTCTCAAGTTGCCCAAGTTTCCTCACTAAATATTCTGAAACTAATGAAAGCCTGACATTTGAATACCAAGTTCCTGAAATGAATTAAACATTCCTGAGTTTTGAATTTATATTTCTTGATTAAAAACAAAAGTGTCCATCAGTGCCTCACATACGCACACAAGTCTACCACTGAAGTTACCCCACCCAATGCTGCCATTGAAGAACTGTCCCACCAAAACCTACTACTAAAGACCTTTCCCACCCTTGGATAAATTCATGAACTAGACAACTCCAACAACAATAGAGGATCCTAGGCCTTAAACACTTGTCCTATATGGGCAGACTCAAAAAAACTCCAACTGTTCTCTGCCTCATATTGCCTACTTAGAGGCGATCTCTGCTTGACTTACAAAGCCATGTCTGACCCAGCTCTGTTAGAAATGCTACATCTAAAGAAATCCCAATCCCTCCACATCACACGCTCCAGAGACCTCAACCTCATTACCACAATCAACAGAACATCCCGGAGGGACAGGTTCATAACCCAGAGACTGCCCATGCTATGGAATAGACTTCACATACATGCCAAACAGAGAACCTCACTGGCCCTCTTCAAGAGAAATCTTGATGAGTGGATGGGAAATAGAAAATTCACCCTGGGAATCGCTCCAGTGGCTCCACTTGACAGAAGCACTGGAAACTCAGGTTGGGTGACATGATGCCAGGGTAATCCTATGGGCTAGGCTTGTAAGGGCTCCAGGGCCATTAGCTTAGTACACACCTATGAACCTATGAACTGTCTTCCTCCAAGGGCAAAAATATGTCTTGACTCCAAAACAGACCATCACAAGATTAGCTTGAGACTTCTGCTTAGTGTTACCATCTGTGGTATTTTTCTAGTTGTATCAAGGCCCACAGGTTCAGTCTACAGCAGTGAGAGTATTTATTCAATACATTAGTATAGCATCCCAAAAATATAATCCATAAACAGCACTGTACCTATCCATACACCTTTAATCTTAATGAATATTTGGGTTAGAATAATCACATAACCTCAAGCAGGGGTGTAGTTAGGATTTTCAAATTTGCACTCACAGCTCTCAAACTGCTACCCCCTCCCCAGCCAAGCTACGGCCATTCTCGTAATTCACGGTTCGCTCTTTTAGTGTCGATGAAGAGGCATTTGCTGTAATGCCTCTTCAGTAATATAATATAAATTCACTCAAACTCGGTTCCTTGAATTGAAAATTAACCTGAAATGTCAGTTCTTTGAAAGATGCAGCATGGTAGTTGGGGTAGAGAATTTATGCTTTGGTTTTCTGTAACTAAGGTACAGGTTTTAAGCTTGAGTAAATTACTAACCACCTGCTACCCCTAACTAGGATGTTTCATTCACACACACACCCCTACCTACCTCTTAGTGCAAGAAATATGGACAAAGCCTAAAATAAACAGGGACAGATATTAAATAATGCTCTCGTGAACTTAGAAAGTTGCTAGAACAGGATTTGTGCTAGTATGAGAAAGTTGCTAGAATAACAGGATTTGTGCTAGTATGAATTTTTCTAAAGGACACGAAGTCTGAAACTCAAATGTCTGTCATTATTTAGCAACTTCAGCCTTCAATGATTTTCTAGAAAATCACAAAATTTATGAGGAACAGACAAAAAATATGGGGCAAAAATCTGGACATTCTGTAAAATTTGGAAAGTTGAGAGGTATGCTACCTACCTACCTAACACACACACACACACACACACACACACACACACACACACACACACCTCTCAACCTCTTAGAGCAACAATCTCATAAATAAAACTGAGGCAAAGGCCCAAAAATAAGGACATTTTTTAAATATTGCTCTTATAAACTTAGAAAAGATAATAGAATAGTAGTAGGTCTTGCATTAGTACGAATTTTCTGAAAGGTATGAAATCTGAAACTCAAATATCTGCCATTATTTTCTAACTTCAGTCTTTAACAATTTGCCACTAATTTGCCAGAAAACTGCAATTTTATAAAAAACAGACCAAAAATCTGATGCAAAAATATAAAATTGCCAGACAATACAGCTAGGAACCTGTCAAAGGGACACCATTTTAATATGAGCACAGTTAACTTAGAGCAGCCAACAAAATTAGAGAATCTATATGCATTTCTGAAATAAAAGTAATGTATAACTCTGATCATTACAGTTAATTATAAAAGTAAACCCTCCACGTTTTCTTCCAAAATTGCTATTTTGCGGAGAGATTATTAGGGGGAGAGCAACATTTTGAGCCAAAATTGGGGACAGTTGAGAGGTTTGGATATTCCTAATTCTATAAAGTGATTTATTTGCACATACCTCTCAACCTCTTAATGCAGGAAATCTGGACAAGGTCAAATATATTGGGGGAACATACAAACAGTACTAAAAATTGACCTTGTATAAACTTAAGACAGTTGATAGAAAATCAGGTCTTGCTTTAGCATGCGTTTTTCTGAAGATTATGACATCTGAAACTTAACGTCAGTCATTATTTAGTGACTTCATTCCTAAATGATTTGCCAGAAAAGTTTTATTTTGCATTTTACAGCACGAACACCAATAAATATCTGCTAAACAAAGCAATGCAGTCTCACAATGAAACTTGACTTAGCATTAAAACTTCTCTGCCCTTGAAATTCACATTCATTGAGACAGCATTGAAACCCACATTCAAAGAAAATACATTTTTCCAGTGGCTGATAAAGATTAACTTTGGGCTGTTTTCAAATCATAGGCCCCTTGCACATGAAACATACACATGCTCTTTGATACACCTTCCATCATAAAAAGTCTACTCACACTTCTACAGTCCACCAGTATCAGTAAATATGCACAATCTCTGAACTAGTAAAAGCCATCTACATAATTCCACATTAGAGAAATCTGTAACTAATGAAGAGGCTGCTGCTGGCAAACAACTTTATATTTCATGGTTTCATCTACAAATAATGTGCCTGTTGCCCTTGAGGAATAAATTGCCTATGTTGCATTAAAAACAATGATAAGCTAGTAATATTGCAATAGGGAATGGATGGCAAACTGATAACAGGTTCATAGTTACTACTAGATATCTTCACCAAAACAGACTACAGCATCCACCCCCCTTTTACAACACAATACAGTATCAGCAATGCATCTACCTACTGTGGGAGAAGAACCCACAGCCTTCTGCATCAAAAGCAAGTACACTACCTGTTGTGCTATTAACAGTACAAGCAGACTCAGCATAAGCAGCACTAAACTTAAGTTCCCCTGCAGCTCTCAGCTCCTTGTAAAATGTCGACACTCAGCTGTATCTCTGATCTTTGCAGCACAAGAAATCTGGAAAAAGCCAACATTTATTGGGCGGGGGAGACAAAAGCCCAAAAAACAGGGACACATTTTAAACATTGCTTGTATAATTTTGGAAAGTTGCTAGAATAAAATGCTGCGTTATTACCAGGCATGTCTTGAACCCAGAACCATATGCACTATAGTCAGTGCAAAATACCACTATGCTAAATCAGCAGTTTGAAAAATAGGAAGACAAACTTAATGGCTATCATTTAGATAGCTCTCAACCTCTTAGCACAAAAAACCTGGACAAACAAAGCCAATAATGAGGGAATACAAGTTCAGCTCTCACTTCACGCCTTAGCACAAACAACATGGACAAACAACAAAAACAATAATGGGAGAAGTACAACTTCAGTTCTCAGTTCTCACTTCTCACCATAGCTCACAACCATTAGAAAAGCAAATCTGAACAAAGTTCAGAAATGGTGGTGGTTAGGGACTTTAGGTTCTTTTTACCCTGCAACAAAGATACAGGGTTTGAGCCTGAACACCTATAACCAGCAGGTGTATTATGTGGGGAGGGGCGCACACACACACATTTTTCTGTTCGTTCAAACTGCCATTTGCAATTGTTTCCTGCTAGCTGGACACACACAATTGCCTACAATATCTGTTTGTTGCTTGCACACACTTACTTCAATTGTGGATTGATTACCTTCCATTTGTGAATGCTCATGTTTGCCTTCCAAACTATCTAACTCAATGATAATCCATTTGCGATTGTTTCCTGCTTGCAGCCAGCCGGACATGATGTGAGCTCACTTCCGACTGGCTGGTATCCTCCTTAAAGGAGCCAACACCTCCTTAAAAAGGAAGAAATATGTACGTACATTTTTTTTCTTTCAAAAAAGCTACCCCCCTTCTAAAAAAGTTGTACTGAAATCAGTACAGTGCATATGCCTCCCGACATCCCTGACCTCAAGCAGTTTCTCTATACTAAGCTGTACCTTCAATGAGCCAATCTGATGTGCATGAAAAACTACTTACTTGCATTAATTACATGTGTTCAGTTAACAAATAAATCACAACAGAAGCAGACAGGGATAATGTAATATAAGAAGATTAACCTGCAACACAGATAGGGTTAGTCAAGTGTGCTGGGAAGGTGCAGGTAAGATCTAGTAAAGCAAAGTGTGAAGTTTTACAAGTTTTATACCTCATTTATGAATAAATTTGACCAATGGATTGGAAATCAGAAATTCATCATATCTCTGACAAAAAGAGGCAGACTGTACTGCCAAAATGAATACTTTCCCACATAACCTCTAGAAACTTCTTAACTAACATACCCCCTACTAATAAACAACCATGATACATAGGGACACAGTTGGGATGGGCTGCATGGCTAGACATACAAAGGCCCTGGTGGTCGTTAGCCTAGTATATATCTTTGAACATAAGGACTAAAAACCTCTGAAATATGCAACAGATGAGGGATGTGACAAGCTAGGAACCTCTGAATCAAATAAAGATGTGGGAGTCAGTCCTAGTTACTGCAAAAAACTACACCTATCAGGTTTAGTCTGAGATTAGTGAGAAATTGAACAAGATGCTGGGAAACATTCAGAATGAAAATAATTCAGGAAGCATTTAGGTAATTCTAACATTCTACTGGTTAATTGTCAGGGCGCAGCTAAAGTACTTCATAAAGTTCTGATGCTCTTTTATTTATTTATTTTTTATTATTTGTGTATGTATTGTTAACCAGGGTAGAGCACTGATCTAAGCAGACCATTTTCAGAATCAGCCCAGGTGTAGTTATATATAGTATAGGTATTCCATTAAATAAAAAATATGAAATACGCAATGCAAAAATTACACGGAATAAATATAAGTAAAAGATGCAGGTTTTAAGAAATCTAAAGGCAATGCAATACAATGTAAGACACATTCCATATTTCACTATGTAAGGAAACAAGTAGGTAAGCCCTGTTAATACAGATATTCTGATGAAAAATGTGACTTAACAAAAGCATAAACTCATTTACCCTTTGCATCTGGCTTCTTCCAGATAGGAATGGTTTGTGCCATATCCTTCAGGGTCTTGAATTAAGCAAAGGGTTGGTGGAAGTACATGTTTTGAATTCTATGCCAGGTTTACATCACAGTTCCTCTACTGTGGCAGTAACAGTTTGCTTTCATGAACAGAAAGAGTTCTGCTTCTTTTTGAAGCTCTCCTGTTTTGGGATGGATTCCCACATTTAGGGGGGCTACGACAGGGAAGCCAAGATGCATCTGGTTTAGTTTGCTGTACTGAGGAAGAAGGTTAGGTGTTGATGAGGACAGGGACCTTAGAATGTAAGGAACTTGTCTTTCTGATAGTTTGCTAACAAACTGGGAGTACGACTCTTACGTTTGTATATCATAAATCTGAGAAGGAATGTAATTTTGGTGGAACAGGAAGCCATTTGGTTTTGTTGAGGGTATCACAGTGTTTTTTTCTGTTGGAGACAGCATTATAAACCTGCAGGTTTTGCTGGAGATGAACTGGAGCAATGCAAGATTCTTTTCAGAACGACTGGCTATTAGAGAAAGGGCACATTTAAGTTGTGGGAGTAGGATGCCTTTGTCCATCATGGTTCTGGCTTGAGGTGACGGGAAATGTGAAATTTTCCTGGACCAGAATAGGAGTTTGTTAACTTTAGAATTGGCGACTTGTTTGTAATACTTGAAGAACAAAGATGGGTTAAGCCAAACTCTGTAGCTTTAGATGTTCATTGCTTTTGACGATAATGCACTAACTGGGGTTATAGCTCTTAAGTTATTGGGTCATCTCAAACAGCATTATTTTAGTTTTAGCAAGACTGAGAAGTCTGTATTGCTCAAGCCATATTTTAAGGTTTGTGAGGTCTGACTGAACAAGGTCAGAGGTTTGTGAGGGAGATGGGCCTGAAAGATAGATAATCATATTATCTGCATAAAGAAGCATCAGTATGTTTGGGGGATCCAATGCAAGTTTGTTAATATACAGAGAGAATACAATTTGAGAAAGTAATGAATTATACTGGTATTTGTGTGGGGTCAGAATGTGGTATTTGCAAATAAGGATGACCCAGTGGTCTTTGCAAATAAGGATGACCCACAGGCATAGATAAATATAGACCCAGTGGGACACCAGGTGAGATATTGTTAAGGAGTTTACCTATGGCTAGCACTTTAACAGGCTTTTGTTGCATTTATTCTAGCAAACGTAGGTGCTATTAGCATTATCTATTCCTACACAGTAACAGCACCAGTACTTATTAGTTATGACCACCCCTCCTGGTATGATTGTAGGGCAATTTCCTGTGCTTTCTTCTGCTAACCCGGTGCACTTGGACATTCTGAGACAGTGTGGCAACTATCTAATATACACAGACAGCCCTCTCCTCTTACCTCCCAACACTCATACCTGTGAGCACTTTTATCACCAAAATGGAAGCAGTGCATCCTCCAACCAAGACCAAACTAGCTGGTCAATAGGAGAAGGTCACCACCTGCAACTCACTACATAGAACACACAGCCCTCCAAAACATCACCATCACAACCCACACATAGAAACACAAACCATCCACCCACCTTCGTGGAGACTCTCAATAAAAATTTACCCAAACAACAGAGACCCCCCCCGAGACAGAAACTCACTCGACCACCACAACACCAACCTCAAAACACATAGCTCACCACCACAGTGTGCCCCTCAACCCAAGTCCTTAAGGCAAAACACTTTGCCCAATGTACTAATCATAGGGAACTCAATTGTGAGGCACACTGATGTCCCACTCATTAGGTTGAACAAGGAGAAGGTGACAGTCAGTTCTTTATTAGGTGCCAGGATCCACCACATAACACATGCTCTCAGGTCATTCCCCAGCAAGTACAAATATGACTCAGTTATTGTCCATGTGGGTGTGAATGACCTGAGACATACCTCCCTGGACTACATGAAAAGAGATGTGATGGAACTCTTGGATTATGTGGCCCAGGCAGGTATGACCCTAGCCCTGAGCAGTATTCTACCATCACCCAGAATGATACCACACTGTGAGCAGAAAATGATTGACTTCAACAATTGGCTAAGTTTATGGTGTCATTCTAAAGGGATCCAGTATCTGTCTGCCTGGGACGACATGATCAACAGACCTCAATGCTTTGTCAGAGGTGGCCTGCATCTGTCACCCCTGGGATTCCGTGTACTGGCTAAGGCTCTTGCCACCCCTATAGTACCTTTTTAGGCAGTGTTCCAAAGACCAAAATTCCACTGGAACAGCTACTAACAAATGCAATCTGAGGGTCATGCTGCTCAGTGCTAGAAATCTAAATCTCAAGATGCGCTCGCTCGAAGCTCTCCTCAAAATGGAGAATGTCGACATCTGTGCTGAAATGGAGACCTGGTTTAAAGAGGCAGAAAGCACCCCTCTGCTCCCAGGCTACAACTCATTCCATACCTTTCGGCCCCAGAATGTGGACAGAAGCTCCAAAGGTGGTTATGTCTCCATATTCTTAAAGGATACGCACACCTCTAGACTGGTAGCCCAGCATAATGCATCTGAGATACTTCAGGTACAACTAACACTGGGATACAAGTCATAGCCTGCTACAGAACCCCAAACATGTCCCTAGACTCACACACCAACCTCCTAAGCACCCTGGAATCTATCAAGGTCCAACCCAATACTTTCATACTGGGCAACTTCAACTACCCTTCCCTCAACTGGGAAAACTATTCAAGTACCAAATGTACAGGCCCAACACTTTCTGGAATTTCAGTCCAATACGTAAAAAGGTGCCTGAACCAACAGAATCCACTCTCAAGAAAACTATTTTATGAAGCGCTTTTCGTCCCACTCAGTTGTGGGGCTTCTTCAGATAAAACCATGAAGTGTGATAGCACCCTTTTATTAAAACTTAACATAAGTCATATGCTCATAGGGAACCAATTACAACTACCTTAATCTTTCCACCCCTGTTATTAACCCTGTCATGCCTGATGACATAAATCAACAATATGTTAAAGCAATGTTTGTACAATATTTATACATCATTTAAAAATTATTTAAAAAAATCATATAGGTATATCAGGTATAAATGTGTCAGTATATATCTCAATATGTATATCAATATTTATATTTATATTCCCACTAACCCAACTACACTGACATCTTCCCATATGAAAATACAAAACATTGCTTATCTCATCAAGCTTTTTAGTTTTAAAATACATAAAATTGAACAGATTTCATTCAACCCTGGGAAGTGACAAGTTATTGCAATTATGAACACATGCTTGTCACAAAACTTTTTATAGCTATATTCAAAACCTCAAAGGCAATACCCAGATTTGCTCTGAGTTATTGCAGAATGGCACCTCCTATACTGAGCCAACAGATATAGCCAACATACTGGCTGACAGATTCAGTGACAACTATACCCCCCCCCAAGGCCCTATCACAATACCAGAAGAAAGCCTGAAACTCACCATTTCTGCGGCACAGGTAAAAGCTGTATTGTCCAAAGCCAAGAATACAGCATCCATGGAACCGGATAATATCCTTGGGTGCATCCTACATGAGCTACAAAATGAACTGTCACCACATCTGTGTGCTCTGTTCAATAACAGTCTTACCTTAGGCTATGTCCCTAATGAATGGTGCACTGCTACAGTTATCCCCCTCCATAAAGGGGGAACAACTACAGACCATGGGAACTAGCACCCCATTAGCCTGACAAGTCTGGTATGCAAAGCTATGGAGCGCATCATCATGGACCTGCTTAACAAAGATATAGGCAATCTAAACTCTTGATCCCACACAGTTTGTCTTTGTCAAGGGGAGATCCTGCCTGCTGAACCTGGTTGACTTCTTTGAGGCAGTCACTAAGGCTGTGGATGAGGGTAAGGCAGTGCATACAGCCTACCTCAACCTGGCTAAGGCCTTTGATACCATTCCCCACTCAGATATCATTGCTAAATTCACCAAACTAGGCATCAATCCTTACATCACTAGGTGGGTTGCAAATTGGCTCACACTCAGGACCCGCAGAGTGAAAGTTGCAAATTCCAAGTCAGACTGTCGATCAGTCACGAGTGGAGTCCCATAGGGCTCAGTCTGGGGCCTCTCCTGTTTGGCATCTACTTCTCAGAAGTCCACACCAACACAAAAGGTCTTTGGCTGACCAAATTCACTGACAACTGCAAGCTAGGCATCATTATCAACTCCCCAAGTGATGCAGACATCCTACAAAAGGGCCTCTCTGAGACCAATGACTGGTGTCGGAACCATGGCCTAAAGCTCAATGCCAAAAAATGCATTATCATCCCCTTTGGAAAAAAAAACTCAGTTCCCACAAATTACCATGTTAATGGGAGCCCACTAAACACTGAAGGAGCCATAAGAGATTTGGGAACCCAGGTCAATAGCAACTTCACCTTCGAGCACCACATTACCACTGTGGTCAGAATGTCCTTCTACATGGCACATCTTTGAACCAAAGGTTTCGCATCCAGGAAGAAAGAGGTCATCATCCCTCTCTACTCATCCTTTATTAGACCAATCATCGAATATAATGCCCCATTTGGCATGTACCTGACCAGACACCTATAACAGCTGGAGAGGCCACAAAAGTACCTCACAAAAAGGATCATAGGTCTTAAACACATGTCCTGCATGAACAGACTCAAGAAACTTCAGCTGTTCTCAGTCTTTTATCGTCTACTTAGAGGTGATCTCTGCTTGACTTACAAAGCCATGTCCAACCCAGCCCTACTTGAAATGCTACACCTAAAGAAATCTCAATCCCCCCGTGCCACACGCTCCAGAGATCACAACGTCATTACCACAATTAACAGAACATGCTGGAGGAACAGATTCATCTCCCAAAGACTGCCCGTACTCTGGAATAAACTTTCCATTCATGTCAAGCAGAGCACCTCACTGGCCCTCTTCAAGAGAAATATTGATGAGTTGATGGGAAATAGAAAGTTCACTCCAGAGATCATTCCAGTTGCACTACTGGATATAGGTACTATGAACTAACATCAGGTGATACGGTGCCTGGGCAATTCTTTTTTTGGGCTAGGCTTGTAAAGACTCCAGGGCCATTAGCCTAGTACACACCTGCGAACATATGAACCTATGTTCTTCGAGATTATGGTCTTGAAGTAGAAGGGAGGAGAGTAAGAGAATATTTTGTTATAAGTTTGGAGAGGTATGTTAAGGGGAAGACTAAGATGAGGTAAGTTGAAGAACTTTTATAGGAAGTCATCCAGGGTGAAATGCCCAGCTGCAATAGAGATGGTGTCTTTTGGCGTGTGATTATATGGGGGAGGATGGATCCTGTCAGTAATTTTCTTAACAAGTTTCCAGAATTTCTTTTGAGTATGGAGTACTGAGATTTGGTTAGAGGTGAGAAGTTTTGTTTTGTGATGCTGACTTGTTTTTTGGCTAGGTTTCTTTGTAAAGTAAAGTAATGTGATCTTGATTTTCTTGGGTAGAACTATTTTTCCATATGTTCCAGCTTTTGTTCTTAATTTTATTGAAGGTTCTATGCTCCTTAGTTAACCATTTGTTGTAGCAGATCTTATGGAGCTTGGAAACCACTAGGAAATGAATATCCTGTAATTTGATATGGTAGGAAGTGAAGGTGATAGTGATTTCACTGGGGGTTGCCAAGACTGAGGAGGTCATTACAGGGGTGTTGTGAGATTTGGGTATGTAGGTTAATAATGTCATTTTGTGTTTGTAGTTACAAGGATATTAGAGAGGTGGATATTTGGAGATGGTAGATCTGAGGGAGACGGTCACAGAGCAGCAGTAATTTATAAATGGGGAGGACGAATATATTTTTAGAAGAGAAGGGGGCATTGGTAATAACAAGGTCATGAAGGTAGTGGTTGTTGAATGATATGATGGGATGGGTAAAGACTTTTATAAGTCAAGCAAGCCCTAACTATGCAAATATGTCTTCTGATTCAGAGTACATTCATGTATTTAGAAGACTGATATAGAAGTCATCAAGAATTATAAAGTTTTGTAAGGGAAGTAGGAGTCAGTCAGATTTGAACCTTGTGTTGCTGGTAAGAAGAGGGATATTGTTAACCTAGGAGATAGATTTTACCAAGAGTTGTGGTGATGCTTAACCAGTTAGCACCATGATTTCTCTGGTCCTGCCATCACAAATATACAATGTTATATAACGTCACCCCTTACGAATATATAGCCATACAATGCATCCTTAATCGTATACCATGCAATGCTGCAAAATGGACACCAGATGGCAACAAAGTAAAGCACAGACTCCCAGATACTTGACTTTCTCAGAGATTGCTTTCACTCAATTCATTTAAACCAGGTGCAAGAAAAAAAATCAATGAATCTGTGAATTCCCTCAGCTGGTTTTAATTTCTCTTTGCTTAGCAACCTATAATGTAATTTTACCGTCAGACATCTCTCTTGATTATTCACATAAGCATTATTTAGATATGCTTCTCCACACATCAGATGTATGTTTCATTACTAAACATTTAAACACCCTACATGTTTTTCATGTAATTCCTTTCACCACAGCAGTACTACAATAAATAAATACATATATATGTATGTGTATAACTGACCAGACAGCTGCATGTTGCAAAACTGAAGAAACATGCACCTAGTATTTTATTTATGCTTCTCTTTCTCAAATTCTCACTAGAATTTATGTCTGTCTATGTTCCACATTAAGACCGTAAGACCGTTTTTAAGTGCTACATTAGGGTAAAGGTTGCAAATATGCTTTAATGCAGGTTCAGAGTATTTGTTACACAGTCTATATAAATCAATAAAAAAAAAAAATATATATATATATTATATATATAAAATTATATACACACATGCATACACAAATTATATATATATATATATATATATATATATATATAGATCTACTTTAAAACAAAAAAAATCCTAAAATACTGACTTTCAAAATACTAAGACCACATTTCTTAATGAACATAACACTGAAACATTACAATACCGATGTTCAGAATAACGAATTAAAACGTGCAGATTTTTCATGTAATTCCTTTCACCACAGCAGTACTACAATAAAACAAAATATATACTTCAGAGAAAAATGATTTTTACAACACTGAACTGCACATTCTACAAATGACAGCATGGTTTGTAATCTAAGAAATCATCTTCAAATTAACAAAATATTCACATCATCAAAACACTTACTAAACCTTGCACAAACTCAATAACTATGTCCAAACCTTTATTCTGCAGACCGGATTATCTAAACCCCACCAAGGTGGGGGGCTATGCCCCCACACTATATTTACCAACTCTGGGATCCCATTACAGTAGGGAAAAGAGCATAATCTTTTTGTTACCTTATTGTACTGTACACACTTCCACAACTGCCAGGAGCATCATACAAATCCTCCACCATATGTTTTTTTAAACATTTGTTGTTGTGTCTTTCGGCTTTTCCCGGTTAGGGGTCGCCACAGCGGAACTCCGGTCCACTAATGATTGGCAGTAGATTTTTACGTGCCGAGTTGCCAGCCCTGACGCACAGCCTTCAACGAAGGTCGCCCATTCACACATGTCTCCACACAGAACACGCTCTAGCTGAGAATCGAACAGGACAACGTCTTACTGTGAGGCGACAACGCTACCGCAGCAGACACTAAGTACAAAATTTTAAAGAGACATACCTGTATTTACAAAGGCTTAAACAATACTTCCTGCATTCTTGTTGGTAATCTGTACGTCGGCGTTTTCAATTTCAGTCTTATCATGCTCAGCATTTTAAGGTTTCTGTGTTATGCGTATTTGGACTTTTGGTGTCAGTATTATGAAAGTCGGTATTTTGGCATTTTGTTCTTTTAAAGGGAATCTGTGTGTGTGTGTGTGTGTGTGTGTGTGTGTGTGTGTGTGTGTGTGTGTGTGTGTGTGTGTGTGTGTGTGTGTGTGTGTGTGTGTGTGTGTGTGTGTGTGTGTGTGTAAACTGGCATGGGAACATCATACTGCTATTAGTAGATTCTGATTTGTGTAGTGCAATGAAAGGAATAATTAATATTTTAACTCTGTTCATGTCATGTACACGTGTTCATCCAAAACACTAGCTTAAAGAAACCTTTGTTTCATATTTGAAAACTAAAAATGTGAAAGGCTCCCCAGCTGAACCTAATAATACTGATATTGCACATGGCATTTTAAAAATATATAATGGAAACATGAACCAACATTGGAATGTCATATTTTCTGAAGCATTTAGACACACCTTTGTTTATGAGAGCCAATGCATCCAAAATAAGATGCAATAATACAGCACAGAATGTTGTAACTAATTTATATAAATAACATAAAAACTGAAATATAGCCAACCAGACTGGAACATGAAAAAACAATAAAAATAATAATGGTCTGACCACACAGGACTAATTGACTAGAACATTTATTGGGCACTTTCATCTAAATTAAGTATTTTCATTTAGACAAAAGCATGCAATAAATTTTATAGTAAATTACTACTGCATCATCATACTGTTATTATTTTATTAACTAATTTATATAACTAAGCTCCCTGTCAGAAAGTACAGATTCATACCCATCTTGGACCACTCTGTAACTACATGATGGGGCTCTCTGGAAGATTAGGGTTTAGGGTTGAGCTACTAATGAGATGCATCCTGAAATCCTGGGTTTGATTCTCTCTGTCTCAGTTTGCCTACTCTATTCATCCATATAGGCATAGCCCCTTTTCCATATTTGTACATGTGGTCAGGGTGTCACCCCAACAGTGACAATCATCTAGAGATAAGGTTTACACTGCTAGGTGGGTACCTCTGCCATGGCTGTTCTTCTGTATCACACACGTACTCACACCTATGGCCAATTTAGAATGTTCAATCCACCTACCACATGTCTTTGGAATGTGGGAGGAAACTGGAGCATCTGAAGTAAACCCACTTAAACACAGGGAGGACATGCAGACTCCACACACAAGGCACTCCAGCTGAGAATCAAACTGGAGAACCTATTGCTGTCAGGTGACAATGCTAAATGACTCTCAGAAATTTACATGATTAGGCAGTGCTCCTCAACTGGAGCTGAAAAGATGCTTTCTATTTGGGTTTACCCAGCTGGTAAATAAATTAAAAATGAAACCAAAAAAACTCAGTGACAGTCACCCTATTAATCATAGTCAGGTGCCTATTCTGTGATTTTTTTTTATTACAAGGAATGCTCAGCTGGGTAGAAGCCCATTTTCAGTGGATGCCCAGAGAGAAAAGCTCTAAAGTATTTTAAACATTCTAATAACAACAATTTTATAGTATTTAAAAATAATACAAAAACATCTACAGTTTAAATAATCATACCAAATTAGACACATATCAAATAATTGGTTAAGGATACAAGCTATATGACAATGATTTCATATTTAGAGAAAGGTTAGCCAGTTTTTAGAGATAGGTTAGCCTGTTTATAGAGAAATTGAAAATACATTAGCATAATACAATAATACTTGTAATAAAAAAATCTGATAACTACATGATTAGTTTATTTAAATGTAATATACTGTCATCATCTACCTCCTGATGTTTCTCCTCACACACCCAACCCATAACTCTTACTGTTACAATAATAGGTGCATGCTCAACTATTTAAACATCTTCAGAAAAAAAGAAAACCATTCAGTCATTTAGAGAGGTGACATACACAAAAAGTGCCTTAATAGCCACTTTAATTATCTGCAAGTTCAGATCCCTTTAATGTCATAATGTCCTGTCGCTGAACTAAAGAAAACCATTCTCAAATTACAGCTACTGCAGCTACGGTAAGAAGGCATCCTCCATACACCCAGTATAAGCCTTTCAACTCATCCACAAAGATTGATTTTTCAAATACTAGTACATGTAGCTACCTGTAAAATTCCAAAAGATGACTTTCTTAAAAAGTAAAGTAAAATGCAACATTGAAGTATTGAAAGCAGCTAGACAAATCAGTGTCCTTAAAGGGATAGTTGCCAGCATCATGTTTTCAGAAGTGTGACTAAGCAGGACAACCACCACAGATGGAATGATGATGACTTCACCCACTACAGCTGGAAGAATAGCGTTACTACCATCACAGATCTAAAAGTGACTGCATCATCAAGCACAGATGAAAAGATGATCACCAAACCCATGACTACTGGTAAGATGGCCATATAACCAAGCAGGGATGGAAGGATATTCTGGACCATGACAACATCCACTGATGAACAAATAACTAGGATGACATGCCAATCTGCCATTTTGGCAATAGTTATAATGCATAACTGTGGCAGTATTTTGAGATACATGGTGACAAAGTCATCCAGCTTTCCATTAACAGACTATGCCAGTATAAAGAGAGCAGATGGTACTCATAGCAACACCACAGGTTTAAGGATAAGGACTTCCACAGTCACTGACATCATTCAGATGGATAGCATCATATTATAATTACTTACTGAAAATGTGCATGAGAGGTCCTGGGGTAAAGAATTCTGCATGTGGGTGTTGGGGTATTGCTCCCCACCTTCTTAAGAGGTGCATATTTATATCTTTACTTCACAAGGTCTTTTAACTGCACTTAACTGTGTTTTTCTTACATAAATCATATTCAAACTATCAAAAATAAATGCCATACAGCATGTTGGATAATGATATAGACTTAAGTTACATAATATAATTTTTCCTTTACAAACAGTAAATAACATCAGCTAATTAGTGGGAGGAGATGAGAAATAGCATTCCTCATTTAGCTGGAAATATCTCTATTTAGCTGGAGTGCTTGTTTGGCTTGCTTGCTGTACTCTGCCTGAATATTGCTGATTTCAATCTGCATTTTATTGAGTTGTGCGCCCTTACTATAAATCTGATTTTGGACACTCCTCCCAGTCCCATCTCATCAGCTCATTCTACTGATTAGAGAGAGAGATCATTTGGAAAGGCCCACCCCTTTAGTTTCTTAACCTTGAATTATCTTCTGTTTCCTCCCTTCCCACTTAACTTAAGAAAATGTACTTTATTCAGCTGCTTTTACTGTATTTGTGTTTCTTCCTCCTTTATTACTTTATTTTGCTTTTGCTGCTTGTTCTTAAAAGTGTTCAATTGCATTTATTCTGCTGGATTTATTACTGCTTGTTAGTAGCCTGATTAAATTTAACTGTTATTCTAAGCCTTTTAGTTTTGGTTTAAGCAACTGGGTTTCAGGCCAGTTGTTTTACATTAATAAGGTTTGTAGTCTACACTGAGAATTGCTGGTTGAAGGCTTAGTGTATCTGTTATTCTAAAAGTGTCTTCATTCTGGTTTAAGAGCTTGGGCTTCAGGCTAGTTATTTTATATTAAGAAGGTTTGTGGCCTACACTTTTGTGGGAGGAGAGGGTAGCTTCTGCCCTTCTGAGCAGTGAGTTGATGGTTGAAGACGTATTGTGCCTACTCATTTGAACTGTTTTTTTTTTCTGAAATTGTTGAACTTTGTTTGGTATAGCATAGACTAGATTCAGACCTGCTGTATCTAGTTCTGTTTGTATAACTTGAGCACTAAACCAGGACATCTTTTGCTGGAGAAGGGTTACCCTGCACCCTAGTGTCAGGAGTGTGCAGTTAGAACACATGTGATTGAATGTTGCTGGAACAGGGCTGAGTTTTGAGCTTTTTATTGATTAATTTGTTTACTAAGTTTGCTATCATTTGCTACATAAGCATCGCATTTGTACGGGTGTGTGCTTGTTTTAGCAAAGATCCACAAAGTTTGATGACCAGCTACTGCTCAGCTGTATTTATCTGATCAATGCAAGGTATCTGCTGATCTCTGCAACACTTAAGTAGAAATTTTCACTGTGTATTGCACTTTTGAACTGAATTTTTACCATATCACTGCTTATTTGAACTGTTTTTTTTTCTGAAATTGTTGCATTTTGTTTGCTGTAGCAGAGACCTGCTGAATCTCATTCTGTTTGTATAACTTGAGCACTAAACCAGGCTATCTTTTGCTGAAGAGAGTTCCCCTGCACCCCACTGGCAGGAGTATACAGTTAGAACCTATCTGACTGAAGGTTGCTGGAATACAGCTCGGTTATGAGCTTTTTTATTAGTTACTTTATTTAAATCAGTTTGCTCTTGTTTGCTGCATAAGCACTGTGTTTGCACAGTTTTGTGCTTGTTTGCACATTGTGCACTGCCGGGCAGCAGTGGGCACTGTTGGTTGCTATAGACACAAAGACTTCTGCATGCAAAGTTTCCCATTGTACTCTGCTGGTGCTCCATCTGTGAGTTCTCACAACTCCCCCTCATTGACAGGTGATAGATTCAGCAAAGCTCCTGAGGTGCCAACATAGATTCTACCCACTAGTCCTTGTATTTTTTGTCCACTTCTCCTGTCATCTACTTTACCTGGTCTTTCTTATCTTCTCCCTGTTTTCTGACCACATCAACTTACCTAGCATTATGGATGGACAATTCCCCACAGTTTCTCCTGCCAGCCTGGTTGACCTGGGCATCCTGAGGCAATGTAGCAATTGCCTCATGTACACTTGCAACTCACATCTGCTAGTCCACACAAATTCATTATGTAAGAGATGCATCTATATCAAAAACCTAGAATACATGCTCTCTGACTCACTGGGTTATCAACATGCACACCTGACCTCCTGCACCTTCCAAATAAACAACATATAAACCTACATATGCAGAGGTCCTTACCAGAAGCTTACCTAAATATCAGATACCTCCCAAACACAATCGTGATTCACATAATACATCCTCTGCAGAACATAGTACATATAATATATCACACACCAGTGCCTCACCAATCAAGCTCCTAAGGCATAAAACAAAAACAAACATCCTAGTCATAGGTAACTCATTTGTTTGACCACAAATGTCCCTCTCACCAGGTTGGATAAGGAAAAAGTCACGGTCAGTAGTCTGTTAGGTACCAGGATCCACCACATCACACATGCACTCAAGTCTCTCAACAACAGGCACTGTTATGACTCTGTCATAGTCCATGTTGGTGTGAATGGCTTGAGATGTACCTCACTGGACTATATAAAGAGAGACATGACTGAGCTCTCTGATTATGTGTCTCAGGCAAGTATGTCCCTAGCCTTAAGCATCCTTTTACCTTTGCCTATGATGATACCTCAATACAAACAAAAATTATTGACTTCAACAATTGCCTTAGTTTCTGTTGTCATTCAAAATGGATCCAATATCTGTCAGCATGGGATGACATGGTCTACAGACCTTGAGGCCTTGTCAGAAATAGTCTTCATCTGTCACCCCTGGGATTTCGGTTACAGGCTAAGGCTGTTTCCACCCTCATAGTGCCTTTTTTTAGGCAATGTCACAAGAAAAAATGTGCAACATAAAAATACCCTCTAAAAACAACCTCAAGGTTATGTTGTTAAATGTTAGGGGCCTTTTTTCCCAAAAACTCTTTATTCAGTTTTTCAATAATAACAGTAAAACAACATATCAAAAACATAAGTCAACAATACATAAACAAACAACCATATAAACTAAATACAAAATATATACACTATGTCCACTAGAAGTCACTACATCAGCAAACAAAGGAGAGAAATACTTCTTAACATCATTTGAAAGATGAAGGAGAGAATAAGGGGCATAGTTTATAAAGAGAGATAGAAATTCAATCACTTGTTGTAGACAGGTATACTAGGGAAAGTATTTAGGTGTATAGACAGGAAAGGAGATAAGCTGCTTATATTGCAAGCTTTGCTTAATATAGGTTTGTCTTGGTAGGTCAGTGTAAGGTCTATCTTTAATTCTTGAGAATTACATCTAATAGATAACCCCAAATATTTCTGATAGTAATGTTTTTGTTTTGTTGTTGTATAAACTAATTTGTGAGATGAGCTATATTTAATAGCTAGTTTGCTAAAATCTCCAATGTGATTGGAGATATGACAGTCCAATTTTTTGTGATGTAAAATTTAATAAGGGCACACATTGTGATAAGGATATGTTTTAACATTTTTGGAAGTTCATTTGTGTTGGCATGCAATATAGCCATCTCCCATGACAGGGTTGCTTTTTCATATCCCATCTTCTCTAATCTAGCTCTTAAAGAGCACCATAGGTTGTGTACCTTGCTACAATTCCACATAATATGGAGAATATCATCTGTTTGGTTTGGGCAGTGTGAGCATATGGGCAAAAATTTTGGATTGAACTTATTTAGCTTTGATGGGATAAAATAAGCATTGTTATTTATCATAATTTGTGAGTATAGCAGCCTCTTAAAGGGAATAAACTTGATCGTATTTTCAATGGCCAGTCTTTTGCTTTTTTCAGTAATTGTTTTTTCCCTTGCCAATAAGTTGAGGAATAATAGAGAATTCTGGTATTTTATGCTCATTACAAGTTTATATGTCCTAGAGATTGTTTTCCTTTTAGTCACAAGATTTTTCAGTATTAGTTTTACTAAGTTAATGTCCTGCAGGTCGACATTAGTTTGTAAACATTTTGCATTTATAAGATAACGGATTTGACTAAGAATGATAGTATATTTCTTAGGAAGGTTGAGTTTCAATCTTAGTTGTAGAGTATTGGATTCTTTCCATTTGTAAATTTCCCATATTGTAAGATCTTTTATCAGGGGGTAGTCTGTTAGATTTAAGGGTTTATTATTTATTTGTAGGTTAGGATTTAGGTGGCGCGGTTGTATAAAGGCAAGCGCATTGAATAGTTGTATTGATTTGAATAAATTTTGAGTAGTTAGGATCATATGCTTACTTAGTGGGTGTAAGTTTTTTGTGAATAAAGCTTTTTCATTTAGGTTTAAAAAGGGAAGAGATCTGGTGTTATATCCAAGGGATTTAAGTTGTTCAAACCAGATTTTGGTGCAGAGAGGTATCCAAGTATTAACATATGGGTCATAGTTTATTATCTGTATTAGTCTGTAAACAGTAATTATACTATAATAAAGTTTGAAGTCCGGCAAACCCAGTCCCCCTTATCCTTGGTAAGTACAAGTTTATCATATTTAATTCTAGTAGATTTGGGATACCATAAGAATCTTGATATAGCTTTTTCTATGTCAAGAAAGAGTTTTTGGGGAATATTTGAGAATGTGGCATTTAATTGAAAGAGTATTCTTGGTAATATATTCATCTTGACGACACTAGCTTTTGAAAGTAGAGACATATTAATATTCTTCCATCTATTAATATCACTTTCAATGTTAGTCCATGCGCGTAGTAAGTTATTCTTTATGATTTCCTTAAAGTCGGGGGGTAAATAGTATTCTAGGTATTTTATCCGGTAGTTAATTTTGATGTCACTCTCGGGAAAGTAATATTCCTTATGTCCTATAAGATTCAAGAGAAATAGATGGGATTTATTTGAATTTAATTTATAGTTAGAGATTTTGGTGAACTCAGCTATCGCTTTGACTATTTTTGGGAGATTAATAATGGGATGTTGAAAATATATATTTAAGTTGTCAGCAAAGGCAGAGTATGTAAGGTTTATATTAAAGATTCTAGGTATGTGATGGAAGTTTTTTTTGTAAAATAAACAGAAGAAGGGGTTCTAGATAGAGATTAAAGAGGTATGGGGAAAGAGGGCAACCTTGCCTTGTGCCATTGGATAAGGGTATAGGGTTAGTTTTGAACTTATTTATCTGAACACTGGTAGAAGCTTTCTGATATAGAACCTTAATTATCCTTATAAATTCCTGAGGAAATCCAAATAAAGGCAATATATTAAATAGGAAATATAGGTTAACTCTATCAAAAGTCTTGCTTGCGTCAGCAGTAAGAACATATCTGGGGCATTTACCACTGTTAAGAAGTCTGATAGTGGTATCCAAGAGGAGGGTGTTGTCACTTGTTTGCCTATTTGTCATAAAGCCCATTTGTTCTTAGGAGATGATGGAGGGGAGTATATTTTTAAGTCTATTTGCTATAACATAAGCTAGGATCTTAAGGTCAGTAATTATTAGGGCAATTGGTCTATAGTTGGCTGGATCTGTCGGGTCAGAGTTTGGCTTGGGAATTAACACAGTTTTGGAGTACTTAAGATAATTATCTTTTATACCATATTGTATTATATAATTGAAAACTTTTAATAAGACTTTAGAAATAGGTTCCATGAATTGCTTATAAAATTCAGAGGTGTAGCTGTCAGTCCCAGGATATTTACCCGGTTTGAGTTTATCACAGCTTTTATCTCTTTTAGTTGCAAGGGTATTTTTAGAAGTTTTTTCTGATCGTCTGAAATTTGTGAAAATTTTATATTATGTATAAAATCACAAAATTTGTCTGAACAGGGAGGGAGGTGTAAGTTATATAGTTTATTATAAAAGTCTTCTTGTGCTTCAAGAGTCCTTCATACTGTATTTCTTTAATCCTCGGTGGACCATTTTTGATGTTTATTAATCCAGCTGGGATTTTTGGAGGTGTTTGTGCCCATTCTGAGTATTGATATATTTATCTTAATTCTAACAGAGAGATATTTTCTAGATAATGTTTGTATAATTGCTTTTGCCATTCAGTTATTTTATCCTCCAGGTCTTTTGAGTACTTATTTCAAAGTTCTAATTCAGCAGTCTTGATTTGGGTCTCCAGTTTATTATTGAGGTTATTTTATTTTTTCTTGAGCCATGCAGATTTGTGGATAATGATGCCTCTAATGATCGCTTTGGCAGTCGCCCATTGCATGTCGTAAGGGATTTGAGTGGATCTTAAGTCTTTTTCAAGTTGGGCTATAATACTAGTGATTTCCTGTGCCACTTCCTGGTTTTGAATGATTTTAGAATTTAATGTCCAATTATTGAAATAGGGGACATTTTGTTCATAGGTTTGAAAGTTTAGGGAGAGACTGGTTTTTGAATGATCCGATATAGATCTGGGTGATACAGTATATTTTAGTCTATGAGAAAGTAAGGTTTGGGAGATTAGAAAAGCATCTATTCTGGACCATGTTTTATGAGTGGCTGAGAAAAAAGTGAATCTTGATATTGTTTTATCATATTGAAAATTGATATAGGGGTCACTTAGCTCAAAGGTATTTTGTAGTTCTTCAAGAGCTATAGTAGTAGGTTGAGACTGCCTGTTTTCATTATGCGACCTATCTTTGTCTGGGTTTAATAAAGCGTTCCCATCCCCACCTATGATGTACAGATGATCTGGGTGGTTAGCTAATATATTAAAGATTTCATAAATGAAAAGATGTTGATTTGAGCAGGGGCTGTATATACTGAGAAAGAGTAGAGGTTTATTTAGGGTATGATATTCATAGTAAATAAAGCCCATCTTCTATTAGGGTCAGTTTTAATAGAAGTGATCTCTCCTTGTAAAGATTGATTTTTTATAATGGCTACACCCCTAGATAAAGAGTTATGACCTGCAGCGATTATTTGCGTAACCCATTTCCTTTTCCTTTCCTTATCCCAGAGTTGACTATCCAAGTGAGTTTCTTGCAAAAAAAGTTACTTTGGACTTACTTTGATATGTGAGATGCATGATTAAATTCCTTTTTTTATCCAATATCCCCTTAACATTCCATGAATCTATTGATATAATTTTGTATTTTGCTTATAAGGTTCTTTATTGATTGATAAGTGAAAACGTAGTAATATAGCTTGCTTGTTTTTGTGTTAAGCTTTAACATAGATGAAGTGACTTCTAAGATCCTATACCCTATGTAGGTGCCGAACCACCCATCCTTCTGTTTTAGTGAATATGTATGTATTGGGAAGCAAAAAACAGATAGAATTTGAGTTAAAATAATATATACATTGAGCAGAGGGATGTCAAAAGTACCCAGAATGTTCCAAATGTGAACAATGATGAGCTACAAACTGTGCAGAGCCTGCCCCTTATGTTATTGGTATTTGCAGTAGATTTACTATCTGACCTCAGGTTAATATGTTAGTTGTTTAGTTACTCCGTATGTATAGGCTAAATGAGAGTACATCTTTGAAAAAGGTTGACATCAGCAGGCACTTATATGTTATATTTCTTAACATTGCTAAAGATATTTAGAAATTTACCAAAACAACATTTTGTATAGTGCCGGTCTAAGAGATGCACTTTGAAAGAAGTGAACTTTGAAGTTCCACACAATCTAAATATTCACGTTATAAAAGACTTATTGTAATCTTTAAGGCTACTGCATATTTTCATATTTATAACTATGCTGGTAATATATATACCACATCATCTGTCCTTTGTTATCAAGAAAAAAAAAACACAACAGTAATCAAACTTAGAGAGAGTTCAGATTCAGGTCCACTCAATTGTTTTTCCATTAATCAGTGTCACCTTCTCAAATATGCTTGAAAGAGAAGATTCTATTGTAATTCACTATTAATGGTATCTCTAGTGTAAAGACTTACCAAATAATAAACTTTGTGTCTCAACATATTCAGTTCTAATATATGTGTATATATGTATATATATATATATATATATATATATATATATATATATATATATGTATATATATATATATATATATATATATATATATATATATATATATATATATATATATATATATATACACATATATATATATATATATATATATATATATGTGTGTGTGTGTGTGTGAGTGTGTGTTTGTGTATTTTTTTTCCTCCTGGAGAGAAGAGAGATATGCAAAACAAGTGAGATAAATTTCAATATTTCCAGTGTTAATCATACTGTACCATATTATTGGTTAATCTATCTATTAGCTACTTCATGTGTTTGAAGTGAGTTATTGCAATCATTGCTGATTGAGAAACATCCAGAACAGTAGTATAGCTGATAGTGTGGATTCATTCATTAAGTCATAGGCACTACCAAGTACAAACTAGTCAGCATGATATTGGAACACCGTTAAGTAAAATATATGAACTTACTAATCTCTAATTAAAATATTAAATAGGCTGCTATATGCAAATGCCTCAACCAGAATTACATGACCCTGTTCTAAAACATTATTTAGTGCAGAAATATATGCTTCTTTAGTTCTTTTTTCCTTCCCCTCTCCTAGGTTAAGGTAGATCAATTTGCATGTATAGCTGAAATAATACAAGAAACCACAATTATAATCATTAAGAGGTGTTTAAGACATGACATGATATTAGAAATCTATTGTTCCAGATGCCATTAAACTCCTTATTTCTTCACAGCTGCAGTGACATAAAGGAAGGCACCTTTGAGACAATTAAGCATGCACCCAAAAAAGAGAGCTTTTCATCATTCATAAGTGTAAGAAGTTGCTAACAAATAATACCTTTAGTTATCTTGTGTAGTAGAAGGTCTTGCAGTAGTGCAGGAAGGAAGACATAGTTACTAAAGGCAGTTACAACATTTTCTTTTCTTGGATTTTGTAGATGACATGTAACTTCTTCTAGAACGTTCTTCTTGGCATTTAGAGCAGTGTAGTGGCTTGAAATAATCGATATGAGGTTCCTTTGATGAGAAAAGGAATGCTGTGTTAGAAAATAGTTGAGTTCTTTTACCAGCATTCCCGACCCATTTTTAGCATATAATCCATTCCTGGAGATGCACTGGGGCAGGAAACAAGTCGGTGATGACATCATAGAGTTCAAAGGTGAAAAGATCAAGAAACTTCCTGGTTTTGAAGAGGAGTATGGGAAATGGAATGCCAAAACGCTAAACGGACCTCCAGGCCTGCAAATTAAAATGGAGGTTTTGTTTCTAGAAGATTCCAAGACAGAAACATGCAGAATACCTTGCTGAAACTCTCCTAGCATTGTCCTTGGCCTCAGAGAATGTGAATTGGGTTGTTTCAAGATGGTTTAACTTTGAAGAGATGCAGAAAATTGGATTTTGCCTCTTCAGGGGTTTCAAGGGATATTTTTTCATCTTTGTGGTAGAAAATTAAGGTAGCAGTATATTTAATTTGAAAATGAATCTTGTTTTCTATAATGTAAGCACAATATTTACTATGTTTCTGTTGGTTTTGCTTAATTTCAAAAGGGAGATCTTGAGTTATAGTGATTTTGTGTCCTCTCCATGTAAAGTTCTTCTTAGCTTTATATGCTGCTAATATTTGTTGAACTTGCTGAGTTTAACAGTCTGATGTATATTTGCCTCGCAGATTCATTTGTTTGTGCACGCCTTATAGCTCTGTGGGCTCTTTCCATTACTATGTCATTCAGGAGGTCTTTATTGTTCAAGAGGGAGCTTAGCATTTCTTTGATTATTGGATTGAGTTGTGCATATTCAAAGGTCTCTGGAATTCCTCTTATAATGAAGTTATTGCTCCTGATTCTGGCTTCTAAGTCTACCATTTTTTGTTGCAATTCTTTAATAGGCTGTTTCTGGTCTGAAGCTTTTGCTTGAGTTCATTTATTTTTAGTTCATTGTCCTTAGCTTTGGCTTTATTCTGTTCAAGTCTAAGCATAATTTGGTCCAGGTTAGAGCCAAATGTGGTTAGTTTATATGTAAAACCTTGTGCTTCTGTTTGTAAAGGTTGCAGTGCATTTTTAAGGTCCTCCAATGTTAAAGATTGTTCCTGTTTTGATCCGAGAGCCATCTTAGCAGCCTCTTGTTAGTTTTTGCCTTTTGGAAGTGGTGTCGTCCTCAGGAGTAGAAATCATAGATAGTTTGGTGTTCATGGTTAAAGTTTCCATTTGATCTGGTTGGTTCTCCATTTGGTGTTCAAAGTTAGATGCTTGGTAATAAAGAAGAAGTTTTTATTTAGTAAATCCTGTTCTGAGAGATGCTTTTTGCTTATTTTTCTTGTCTTAGACCTGTATAACTGGAAGAATCCACACCATGCGGTTCAGAGCTCAGCTTACAGTAAGCAGCACTTCCATTCAAAAAGAAAGGAATCCAGCAAAAATATAGATGAAAAAAGTGAGTATTCATATTCCTGTTTTAATCCCTTGGTGTTTAGAGTATTTTCTTTGAGCGATGTGCCAGCTTAAGGTCAGATGAAAGTTTAAGGTTTCAGGAGCTGCAGAGTCAGTGTGCTTACAGGCGGTCCACCATTTTGGAATGAAATGTTAGGAGTCTAAACCAGAAACTCTACTCACTGGAAGAAGTCCTCACCTTGGAAAATGCTGATATTTGTCCAGTCACTGAGACTTGGTTTAAGACTGCAGAGAGCACCCAACTATACCAGGTTACATTTCCTTCTACACGTTCAGACCACAAACTTAAGGCATGAAAACTAAAGGAGGTGGTGTATCAATATTCATTAATGATAAATACATCTCTAGACTGGTTAAGCAGCATGATTCCCTGGAATTACTTCAGGTGCAGTTGACTGTTGTTAATATCCCTCTTCAAATCATTGCCATCTATAGGACCCCCTCTATGAATCAGGACAACCACTCAGCCTACTTGGATCTACTTGAGTCAAGATACAACCAAACACTCTGGTTTGGGGTGATTTTAATTACCCGTCTTACCTGTCCATTGACTGGGTAAATTATATATGTTCTAACTCACTTGCCCAAAGGTTCCTAGATTTTATTAACTCCAGTGCCCTGAATAAGCTGGTTAATACCCCCACAAGCGGCTCAAATATCCTGGATCTGGTGCTCACCAACATGTGGGACTGTTGCACCTCCCCCAGTGTACTGCCCTCCCTGGTGCGATCTGACCACAAATCAATCTCGTTAGAATTAACTATAACACCAGACACACACACCCAGCAGCAACTACACTAAAAAACTTCTCCAAGGCCATTACAACCTCTTATGAGATGGCATTAATAGCTTCATAGCCCTTCTCCCACAGATGGAAAAGACACCTACACTGGGTTATACACCAATGCCTTATATGGACATCTGTACAAATGTATTCAGTCTGCCATATATGATAGGAACAAAGTAATATCTTCAAGGAAGAACTAACTTCCTGGTGGATATCTGCCATCAACAGGCTATACAATAAGAGGAAGAAATTGCTGTCTAAGAGTAGGAAGGAAAGGTTTCAAAACTGGAAACAGTCCCTCTTCAACTTAAAGAAGCAAATAAGACTCATTGTGAAGTCATCCAAAGCTAACTACAAATCCAAATTAGCTTTTCAGACTAAGAACAACCATAAGGCATTCTTTAGTTACACCTGTAACCTCAAAGAAAAGTCCCAGATTTACGCTGAACTAATAGTTAATGGTACTACATATACAGAACCTTATGGAAATAGCATATCTGCTGACTGACAGGTTCAGTGAAAACTTCACTCCCCTTTCCCCACCACGCATACCACAAAGCAGCCCTACCACTTTTCCACCACCTAGTATCTCTAATGAGCAGGTCTTAAACTCCCTCTCCAAGGTCAGAAATACAGCCTCTGTGGAACCAAATAACATCCCAGGCTGTGTTCTACATGGATTAAGACAGGAATTAGCAATACCACTGGGTACTCTTTTCAGTTACAGTCTAAGCACTGGCTTCATCCCAAAGAAATGGAAAACAGCTACCGTCATCCCTTTACACAAAGGTGGTGCATCCACTAACCCCGAGAACTATAGACCCATTAGTTTGACCAGCCTTTTCTGCAAGGCCATGGAATGAATCATCATGGACCCTATCAAAAAAGATATAGGAACTCACCAAATGTTTGACCCCACCCAGTCTGGCTTAGTCAAGGGGAGATCTTGCCTGTTAAACTTGATGGACTTCTTTGAGACAGTCAACAAAGCCCTATACAAGGGCAAATTTGTGCATACGGCCTATATGGACTTGGCCAAGGCCATCGATACAATCGCCCACTCAGGCATCATTGATAAACTCTCCCAATTGGGTATCAACCCATATAGTGTCAGGTGGTTTACAAACTGGCTCACTGATAGAACTGATGCAGTTAAAATAGTGGACTCCATCTCTTCCGGCAGACCCGTAAGCAATGGCATCCCACTGGAATTGGTTTTGGGACCCCTACTGTTCAGAATCTACTCCCAAGGTCCAGGGAAATAACAAAGGCCTGTGGCTGACAAAGTTTGCAGATGGCTGCTAACTGGGAGTGGTCATTGAATCCCCTAACTATGTCAACATCCTGCGAGTGAGACTTAACACAGACTAATGACTGGTGCCAAAATCATGGTCTTAAGCTAAATGCAAAAGAATGCATTTTCATTCCCTTCAGTAAGGGTGATGTTCCTGCAAACTACCACAACAATAGCAATACCCTAAGCTCACATTCATTAGTGAGAGATCTGGGCACACAAGTTGACAACAACCTTACCTTTGATCACCATGTCTCCACAGTGGTAAGAAGGGCATTTTATATTGCTTATCTCATAAGCAAGGGTATCGCCTCCAGAAAAAAAGAAGTTATAACCCCCCGTACTCTTCGCTCTTCAGTCCAATAATAGAGTACAATGCTCCCTTCGGTATGTACCTTTCCAAGCACCTGCAGCAATTGGAGAGATCACAAAGGTTCTGTACTATGAAAATTCAGGGTCTATAGCATCTGTCATATGTGGGCAGATTGAAATCACTATCACTTTACTCTGAACCATACAGACTACTCAGAGGCAGCCAGTGCCTTACATATAGGACAATCTCTGACCCTGCTTTACAGCAAATGCTGCACACTTGCAAGTCAAGCAGCACACAGGTCACACGCTCTAAGAACCTTACCTGGTATGTGACATCAACAGAACATGCTGGAGGGACAGATTTGTCTCTCAGAGGCTGCCTTACCTTTGAAACAGACTTCTAATTCATGTTAAACAGAGCCCCTCGTTAACATTATTTAAACTCAGTTTGGATGATTGGATGGGTAACTGCAGATTCATCCTAGGGGTTCCACTTGTGTCCCTCCTGGACAGGGGCAATAGGTGCATATTTTAGTGTCTGCTTTAAAACAGAAACTCTTGGGAACAAGGGTTGATATTTGGCTAGGCTTGTAAGGGTCCCAGGGCCATTAGCCTAGTAACCTCCTATGATCCTATGAGCCTATGATCCTATTGGCGCAGAAGAATAAAGTATGACTCAAGTGACCAGAGTCTCATTAGCATCTTGGGAGACTGCTGGATCTGGCAGGGGAAGGAAGAAATTATGTTGAACCATTAGTTATTTTATGTGGCACGGTCTGGCATCTTGTGGCTGAGGATCACAGCCCCATGACACAGTACCCAATGAGGATCAAAGATCATATGAGAGTGCTGTCTCCTGGCCTGGTGTGGGATAAGACAGTCTTGAAGGTGTTAAAGTTTACAAATAAATAAGAAAGAGTTTTACCTTTTAGTCTTGAGTCAAGAGTAATTTTTCGAGATGTGCAAAGTACTGGTTTATTCCATAAACAGACCTGGAAGACTGCCTACTCAAATTTTCAGATTAGTCTCAAAGAACAAAGGAAGAAATAGTACATATATACCTTTTCTTATCAGTTTTTATGCATGCAGAACTTTGATGTTACATTACTTTCAACGAATCACTGTATTTAAAAATGTCCTCCTCCTTCATGATTCTGTCTTAGAGCTTCACGTGAACACTTCACAAGTATGCATTTTAAAACATAGACCACCTGGTCTAAAATGTATTATCTTTCAACCTTATAACATTCAGAACCAATACAACCTATCTTACAGACATTCTTGCAATGACTCATCCCCCTACCTGAGAAGGCCGGAGCCTGCTGTTAGTTAATCTGCTTTTGCAGATACTGGGTACAGTCATGCATGACATAATATTACATCCCTTAACTCCTTCAGCACTTACTTTGCCTTCAGTTATCTGTCAGTATACTATAATTTGCTAATAGAGAAAACACAGTTGTAAAGAACTTGAAATAGAAGGCTACTGCTTATACAAAAATATATCTTGCATAATCATAGATCTGTATTTCAGTTTTTCTTTGACATAAGCATATCATAAATATTTTATTTGACTAATTTGTGAAGAAACTTCAAGTTAATATGTAGTTAGTAAGGAATAATCATGAGACATAATATTTTTCTGCAACAAAGGGTTATATCACTTGCAGATGTATGGCATACACATGCTTATTCCCATTTCATAGCAAACCCTAAAGCACGTTGCTGGGAATGTACCAGGAAGTCAGGGTTAAACCAGAGAAAAGACCCTGATGATCATACCTCTCAACCTTTTAGTGCAAGAAATTTGGACAAAGGCTGTCAGAATTGACAGGCAATGGGCCAAAAATAGGGACATATTTTAAAAATTGCTCTTATAAACTTAGAAAGTTGCTAGAGTAACATGGTTTGTTTCAACATACATTTTTTGATGGATATGAGGTCTGAAACTGAAATGTATGTCATTATTTACTGACATAAATCCTCAGATCATCAGAGTGATTTACCAGAATAATTCAAGTTTTATGTGGAACAGACCAAAAATATGAGCCAAAAATCTGGACATTCGGTGAAAATCTGGGCAGTTGAGAAGTATGCCGATGATTGTTTAAATACATGTTGGCTATCACTGCAGGTGAAGGGGAATGAATAAATCTGTTGGGGACAGGGGAGCTGAGGGTTGTTAGACTATGAAGAAGAAAACAATCCCCCAAAATACTTTATTGTTAGGCAGTGCATTCTGTGACTCAGGGCTTCTGTGACTCAGGGCGTCGCTATTCATTAGTCACCAATCATAGGTTCATAGGTTCATATTAGGCTATCTGCCCGAGGGCATTTACAAGCCTAGCCCATCGTTTTGTGGCTTACGCCACCCCTTTAGTATGGGGAACTATACCCATTATTTTGCTGTGCCTCTGTCGAGCAGTGACACTGAGGTAATCCCTGGGGTATATCTGCGATCTCCCATCCATTGGTCAAGATTTCTCTTGAACAAGGCCAGCGAGGTGCTCTGCCTCACATGTACTGGGATTTTGTTCCACAGCATAGGGAGTCTTTGGGTGATGAATCTATCCCTCCAGCACCTCCTATTAATAGCCGTGTCAAGGTTTAAGTCTCCCGCCCTTGTGGCTCTGATGGATCTAGATTTTGTTGAGGTGAAGCATATTCATCAAATCTGGGTTTGACATGGCCTTGTATGTTAGGCAAAGGTCACCTCTGAGCAAGCAGTAAGCAACTGAATAGAGCTGGAGTTCTTTCAGTCGGGCAGCATAGGACAGATTTTTGAGACCCTTTATCCTTTTGGTGAGGAACTTTTGTGGCCTCTCCAGCTGCTGCAAGTGTCGGGTCAGATACATTCCGAATGGGGCATTGTACTCAATCATTGGTCTGATGAGTGATGAGTAAAGGGAGACTATGACCTCCCTTGATCTAGATGAGAATCCTTCATGATAAGGTGGGCAATGTAGAAGGTCTTCCTAACTACTTTAGCTACATGGGTGTCGAATGACAGACTACTATCAACCTGGGTCCCCAGGTCCCTGATAACTTCTTCTGTGCTCAGTGGATTGCCACCTATTTGGTAGCTAGGGGTAACCTTGTTTTTCCCGAAGGGTATGACTATGCATTTTTGGCATTTAACTTTAGGCCGTGGCTCTGGCACCAGTTATCTGTTTCTGTGAGACCCTTCTGAAGGATATCTGTGTCAGATGTGTTTTCTACTATGGCCCAGTTTGCAGTCATCTGCAAACTTTGTCAGCCATAACCCTCCTGTGTTTGCTTGTACTGAAAAGTAGATGCCAAACAAGAGTGGGCCCAGGACTGAGCCCTGTGGGACACCACTTGTGACAGGCTTTGAGTCTGACATGGCGCCAGCAGCTCTGACCCTGTGGGTTCTGTCACTCAGCCAGTTTGCAACCCATCTTGTGATGTATGGGTTGACATTTAAGCTGATGAGTTTTTCAATGATACCCGAATGGGGTATTGTATCGAAGGCCTTAGCCAGATCGAGGTAGGCTGTATGGACTGCCTTTCCTCATCAATGGCTTTGGTGACTGTTTCAAAAAGTCAACCAAGTTTAAAAGGCATGATCTGCCTTTGACAAAGCCAAACTGGGTTGGATCCAAAGTCTGCAAATTCCCTATGTCTTTATTTATGAGGTCCATTATGATCCTCTCCATGGCTTTGCAGATAAGGCTTGTCAAGCTAATGGGCGGTAATTTCCAGGGTCGGTGGAGGCACCGCTTTGTGAAGTGGTACCACAGTTGCAGTGCGCCACTCCTGGGTAATGATCCAGAGGTAAGACTTTGATTAAACAGCTGTCCTAGCTGTGGGTTTAATTCCTCATTGAGTTCATGGAGCACACAGCCGGGGACACCATCAGGTCCCATGGATGCTGTGTTTTTGCTTTGGAGAGAGCAGTTCTCATTTGGTCGCTGGAGATGTTTGGGGGGCTGCAATTGTTTGGTATAGATATCTCTCCTTTTGGGGGGGAGGGGGAGGAGAAGTTTGCACTGAACTTGTCAGCCAGTATGTTGGCAATGTCTGTAGGATCAGTAATCTTCACATCATTTTGAACTAGCTCTGAGCATATCTGGGAGTTTCCTCCCAGGTTTCTAACATAGCTAAAGAAGGCCTTATGATTGTCTTTTGAGTCTTTAGCTATTTTTCTCTCGAAATTTGCTTTGGATGATTTTATGAGAGCTCTTAGTTTTTTACTTATAGTGATCAAGGGTGTCTTACCTTTTAAGGATTTTGCTCTATCTTGTAGTAGCTTCCTCCTTTTGTTGTAGAGTTTGTTTATGGCTGGGGTCCACCACACTGGACGCTTGCCTTTGGTACAAAGAGTCTTTGTTTTGCTTGGGATTGCCTTATCCATGCAGTCCTGCAGGTGCTGGTAGAAGGCATTTGTAAGTGATTCAGCGGCTTGAGTACTGTTTTCCCGCTCGGGGCCTTAAAGGAGACCACACTAGTCTTTAGAAGTGTGAAGTCGGCTTTTGAGAAGTTCTTTACTGTGGTCTTTTTATTTCAGGTGGGGTGGGATGAGGACCTCCAGCGAGATTAGTTTGTGGTCTGATCTCACCAGTGAGGGGTACACCTCCGGTGTTGAACATTGTGCTCCCATGTTCGTGATGATGAGATCAAGTATGTTATCTCCTCTTGTGGGGATGGTGACTAGTTGTTCCATGGCATTTGAGTTTATGAATTCCAGGAACTTTTGGGCTAGGGTGTTTGGGCTTGAGTAGTGTTCCCAGTCTATATTAGGGTAATTGAAGTCACCTAGTATGATGGTGTTTGGTGATACATTTATCCCCTCTAGTGTTTTCAGGAAGGCCATGTGAGGTTCCTAGCACACAGTACAAGTTGTTATACTTATTTAACAATAGACCCCCACATATACCATACTAAACCTAATAAAAGCGTGCAGCCCACCCTGCAAAAATATTTTTTTTTCCCCTGTGATTTTTTTTTCTCTTATTCATATTTGGGAGGTTTTGCATATTTGTGACCACACCTGTGTGAGGCGATCAGAAATCAATCAAATAATTGTCAGGCAGACATTTTTGCAGATGTATGCATTTGTGTGTGTGTGTGTGTGTGTGTGTGTGTGTGTGTGTGTGTGTATACATGTTCTATGAACACATATAAACACATATCTATATATACATGTATATATATATATCTATATATCTATATATATATATATATATATATATATATATATATATATATATATATATATGGGTCTACTTTGAAAGACCGACACGTCAGTTCGCCGACACACAAATCACCGAGACCAGATAACCGACAACACACAAAACCGACAACGCAAAACACCGAACACCATTACACCGACACACCGAACGTAAACACATTACACTACATAGCATAGCCACTAGCCCTAACCCAAACCCTAACCCTAAGGTCCGACACTATCGCACACTTCACCTACCTGCACCCTAACCCTAACTCACTTAACCCACCCCTAACCCCAAGGTCCGACACTATCGCACACTTCACCTACATGCACCCTAACCCTAACTCACTTAACCCACCCAAAAACATAAAGCCCGTCACTATCGCACACACACCCTACCCGCACTCTAAACCTAACTCACTTAAACCGTCCCTAAACTACAGTCCCTCACTATCACACACTTACCTTATCCGAACCCTAACTCCGACACTAACACACACTCACCTTTCCCACAGCCTAACCCAAAATCCCACAATATCGCACACTTACCTGACCGCTCCTAACTCCGTCACTGTCGCACACTTACCGAGTCGCGATCACACATTACCCTTGTCGGTCTTTCCGCTGTCGGCAAATCACCCTTTCGATAAACTTAGCTGTCGGTCGTTTGGTCTTCGTTTTCCGCGTGTCGGGGAATCGTCGGTTCGGTCTTTTAAAGTAGACCCATATATATATATATAAATTTTAGCACCAACATTGACAAACCACTATGCATGTGTTGAGAAACAGCCTCATTGCATGCAAAATGTACACTAAAAAAAAATAACATAGTTTTGCAGCCCCACCACACCCCCTGCTAATTATATATATATGCTAACTCCAAGATCGCTCAAACATGGAGTAAGACCATAATCACCAACCTCGAGAAATGTGTGATCTCAGACAACTGTTGAGCAGCTACTTGGTTGATCATAAACAGTCAACTAAACAACCAAACATACACTCGACATTTTTTAGGGAGCATATATATATATATATATATATATATATATATATATAGCTAGATAGAGCGATATATATATATATATATATATATATATATATATATATATATATATATATATATATATATATATATATATATATATATATATATATATATGTGTGTGTGTGTGTGTGTGTGTGTGTGTGCATGTATGTATATATATATATATATATATATATATATATATATATATATATATATATATATATATATAGGTCCCTCTCAGTTGATTGAGGTTTTCAGAAACTCGAAATTCATATGGTTGAGACCAGATGATCGAGTTTTTGAAAACCAGAAGCTTTTGAATGTATATCGCAGTCCAGTGCAGATCAGGAAATGTACCCTTTTCCTCACTGTAGTGCGATCTTGAAGTTGGTATATATAATTTGCAGGAGGGCATTGAGTGCAACCCCCCCCCCCCATGGGGGAGTGCAGAGGAGCTTGCCCCCTGCAAAAATGTAAAAAAAGTAGATTTTTGTGTTTTTTTCTGATGTTAGATTTTTCAGAAACTCCATCATGTGTGTGTGTGTGTGTGTGTGTGTGTGTGTGTGTGTGTGTGTGTGTGTGTGTGTGTGTGTGTGTGTATATATATATATATATATATATATATATATATATATATATATATATATATATATATATATACATAGGTTCATAGGTAGGTACTAGGCTATCGGCCTAAGGGCCTAAATAAGCCTTGCCAACAGGGTTCCCTGGCTTATGCAACCCCAAAAAGTTAGTTTCCTGTGCCCGTGTCGAGCAGAGCCACAGAAGCGATCCCCGGAGTGTATTTCCTATTTCCCATCCACTCATCAAGATTTTTCTTGAAGAGTGTTAATGAGGAACTTTGCTTGACATAGATGAGTAGCTTGTCCAGAGTATAGGAAGTCTCTGGGACAGGAATCTATCCCTCCAGCATGTCCTGTTTATTGTGGTAACAAGGTTTAGGTCCCTAGAGCATGTAGCTTGGAGGGATTGGGATTTCTTTAGGTGTAGCATGTCCAACAGCTCTGGGTTTAACATAGCTTTACATGTTAGGCAGAGATCTCCCCGGAGTAAGCGATATACTACAGAGTAAAACTGGAGTTTTTTGAGATGGTCAGTGTAGGATATCTGTTTGAGGCCAGTAATCCTCTTTGTGCGGTACTTCTGTGGCCTTTCCAGCTGCTACAGATTGTCTTGTGCAGTACATTCCAAAAGGGGCATTGTACTCTTTAATGGGTCTAATGAGTGATGAGTAGAGGGGAACAGTGACCTCTTTTTTCCTGGATGAGAACCCTTTTGTGATGAGGTGTGCCACATAGAAGGATTTCCTGGCTACTGTGGCGATGTGATTATCAAAGGAGAGACTACTCTCCACCTGGGTCCCAAGGTCTCTTATCACATATTCAGCATTAAGTAGACTGCCATTTATGTGGTAGTTCATAGGTACAGAGTTTTTACCAAAGGGGATGACAATGCACTTTTTGGCATTGAGCTTGAGGCCGTGCCTCTGACACCAGGCATCTGTCTCAGTGAGGCCCTTCTGTAGGATGTTCACATCATCTGGGGACTCAACTATGGCTCCTAGTTTGCAGTCATCTGTGAACTTTGTTAGCCAGAGGCCTTCTGTGTTAGCCTGTACTTCAGAGAAATAGATACCAAACAGGAGAGGTCTGAAGACTGAACTCTGTGGTACTCCATTTGTCACTGGTTTGAAGTCCGATTTGGAGTCGGCAACTTTTACAGTGTGGGTTCTGACAAGTGAGCCAGTTGGCAACCCATCTTGTGATGTAGGGATTTATACCTAGTTTAGTGAGTTTAGCTATAATTCCAGAATGAGGGATGGTGTCAAAGCCTTGGCGAGGTCAAGATAGGCTGTGTGAACCACCTTACCCTCGTCTACGGCTTTGGTGACTGCCTCAAAGAAGTCGGTCAGGTTCAGAAGGCATGATCTGCCTATCACAAACCTGAACTGGGGGGGTGGTATAGAGTTTGGAGGTTACCAATGTCTTTGTTTATGAGTTCTATAATGATACATTCCATGGTCTTGCAGACCAGGCTTGTCAGGCTAACAGGGCGATAGTTCCCAGGAACAGTGGTGGCTCCCCCTTTGTTGAGTGGGATAACTGTTGCTGTGTGCCATTCAGTGGGCACAAGCCTGACATGAGACTATGATTGAACATGGTGCTTAGTTCATTCTGAAGTTCATGTAAAATGCAGCCTGGGATGCTGTCCGGTCCCATGGATGCTGTGTTTTTGGTTTTAGAGAGTGCAGCTTTTACCTGCATAGATATGATTACAGGAACTCTGCATTCTTCCTGTATAGATATGGGCCCTTTAGGGAGTGAGTGGGGGGTAAAGTTAGCACTGAACCTATCTGCCAGGATGTTGGCAATATCAGTTGGATCTGTAATTTTCATGTCGTTGTGCTGTAACTCAGAGCAGATCTGGGTGTTGCCATTGATATTCTTGACATAGCTATAGAATGCTTTGTGGTTGCCCTTAGAATCAGTGGCAATTTTGTTTTCATAGCTAACTTTGGAGGATCTTATAAGGGATTTCAGCTTCTTACTGAGGCTGACCAGGGAGCTCCTCCACTCATGGGATTTTTACTCTCTTTTGCAACAGTTTCTTCCTTCTGTTGTTGAGTTTGTTTATGGCAGGGGACCACCAGATTGGCTTCCTTTTTTTGGAGTATAGTGTCTTGGTTCTGTTTGGGATAGCACGATCCATGCACTCATGTAAGTGCGTATAGAGTGCATTTGAGTAGGATTCAGCAGTCATAACTGTATTGTCCATCTGCATGGGTGTCATGAAGTTCACCATGTCTGACTTAAGAAGCATGAAGTTGGCTTTGGAGAAATTTTTTACAGTGGTTTCCTTAATGGTGTGTGGGGGTGGGATGTGGATATCTAGGGTGATTAGTTTATGGTCGGATCTGACAAACAAGGAGTTGACTTCAGGTGTGGAACACCAGTCACTCATGTTGGCAATGACTAGGTCTAGGATATTGTTGCCCGTGGTGGGGGTATGGATAAGTTGATCCATTGCATTGGAATTTATGAATTCCAGAAAGTGTTGAGTGAAGTAGTTAGTACATGAGTAGTTTTCCCAGTTAATGGTGGGGTAGTTGAAATTGCCCATTTTTAGGGTGTTTGGTTGAACACTAATATTTTCCAGTATATCAAGAAAAGAGGAGTGGGAATCCTGGGGCATGGTGGGAGATCTGTAGCAAGCTATAATTTGGATTGCAGTTTTGCCCAGAGTTAGTTGCACTTGGATAACCTCAGATGCATTATGCTGCGCAACTAGCCTGGAGGTGTGGATATCCTTAATGAATATGGACACACCTCCGCCTTTGGTGTTCTGGTCCAGGTTATATGGCTGAAAAGTGTGGTATGAGTTAGAGCCTGGTAATGCAGGGATGCTGTCTAGAGCCTTGAACCAGGTCTCAGTCACTGTACAGATATCGATGTTCTCCATTTTAAGGAGTGTCTCGAGTAAGTGCATTTTGAGAGTTAGATTTCTAGCATTGAGTAGCATTACTCTCAGTTTTTGCTTGCCTGTTACAGTGGTGAATTTTTCATTTGAACCTTGCCTAAAAAAGGCACTATAGAGGCAGCAAGACCCTTAGCCAGTATCCAGAATCCCAAGGGCGACAGGTGATGGCCATCTCTGGCAAAGCATCGTGGTCTGTCAATCATGTCATCCCAGGCAGACAGATACTGGATCCCCTTAGAATGACACCAGAAGCTTAGCCAATTGTTGAAGTCAATCATTTTGTCCTTGTACTGCGGTATCATTCTGCGCAATGGCAGGATGCTACTCAGGGCTAGGGTCATACCTGCCTGGGCTACAAGATCGGAGATTTCTTCCATGTCTCTTTTCATGTACTCCAGGGAGGTACATCTCAGGTCATTCACACCAACATGGACAATGACAGAGTCATATCTGTACTTGTTGTAGAGTGACCTGAGTGCGTGGGTTATGTGGCGGATCCTGGCACCCGACAGGCAGCTGACAGTAACCTTCTCTTTGTTTAGCCTGGCGAGTGGGACTTCAGTGTGCCTGACTATAGCATCTCCTATGACTAGTGTGTTGGGTACGTTGTTTTGGGCCGTGGTTTATTGGCACACTGAATCTGTGGGATATGTGTCATTTGGGTTGTGTTGGGGGGTGGAGGTTGATTGCATTTCTGCTTTGGAGGTCTCTGTTGCCTGAGCAGATTATTATTATTGAGAGCCTCTGTGAATGTTTTTGTGTTTCTATGTGTGGATTTTGGTGGTGTAGGTTTAGTGGGACTATGTGATGAGTGCGGTGTGGTGCAAGTGTTTACCTTCTCCTCTTGACTGTCAAGTTCAGTCTTGGTTGGAGAGAGCTTTACCTCCAGTTTGGCTAGATAAGTGCATCTCTCACAGGTTGTGGTGTTGTGTGGTAGGAGGAGAGGGTTGTCTGTGTACATGAGGCAATTGCTACATTGCCCCAAGATGCCCAGATTCATCAGGTAGACAGGAGAGAACACTGGGAGCTGACCCTTGGATATGCCTGAATAAAAAAACTACTTTCCTCTAGACAAGTGAGGAAAGTGAGTATAAGAGCTATTTTTCTCTAAGCAAGTAAGGAAAGTAAGTATAAAAAACTGTTTTCCTCTAGGTAAAGAGGTAGGTTGAGTGCTGTAGTAATTTGTAGCTTATTTAGTGCTAACAACAAGTTCTGAACAAGTGCTGAGCATGAATAAGCAAATTCAAGTGCTAAAACTAAGAATATGTACCTGGATCTTGTGGTAGATAGGCTACCTAGTGCTTACCACTCCCAACTGATAAGCTAGAAGGCTTCCCTCTAACACAGAAAGGCTTGGGGGGCTCAGAAGCTTACAAACAGTTCTGGATACAGCAAATCTGTATCTGGACTAGACTAGTTACAGAAAAGGTAGTAAACAAGCACAAATGCAGGCTTTTAAACCAAAAAGTTGAAAAAGATGAAAAAATGCCCAAATGGCCAATAAACTACAATTTCTAGGCCAGAAGCCACTCTTGTGGTAGATAGGCTACCTAGTGCTTACCACTCTCACTGATAAGCTAGAAGGCTTCCCTCCAACACAGAAAGGCTTGGGGGGGCTCAGAAGCTTACAAACAGTCCTGGATACAGCAAATCTGTATTTGGACTAGACTAGTTACAGGAAAGGTGGGAAACAAGCACAAACGCAGGCTTTTAAACCAGAAAGTTGAAAGAGATGGAAAAACTGCCAAACAGCCAATAAACTACAATTTCTGGGCCAGAAACCACTCTTGTGGTAGATAGGCTGCCTAGTGCTTACCACTCCCACTGATAAGCTAGGAGGCTTCCCTCCAACACAGAAAGGCTTTGGGGACTCTATAGTCAAGCACACTGATGTTCCACTTACCAGACTGAACAAGGAGAAAGTTACGGTCAACTGCCTGTTGGGTGCCAGGATCTGCCACACTCAAGTCACTCCACAACAAGTACAAATACAACTCTGTCATTGTTCATGTTGGATAGAATGACTTGAGATGTACCTCCCTGGACTACATGAAAAGAGACATGGAAGAGCTGTTGGACCATGTGGCCCAGGCAGATATGACCATAGCCCTCAGTAACATTCTGCCTTCGCCTAGAATGATACCACAGTATAAGGACAAAATGATTGACTTCAGCAATTGACTAAGCTTCTGGTGTCATTTAAAGAGGATCCAGTATCTGTCTACCTGGGATGACATGATCGACAAACCATAATGCTTTGCTAGAGATGGTCTGCACCTGTCGCCCCTGGGATTTAGATTACTGGCTAAGGCTCTTGCCACCCCTATAGTACCTTTTTTAGGCAAGGTTCAAATGACAAAACCACCAACGTGATAGACACAAACATGCAAAATCTGAGGGTAATGCTACTCAATGCTACAAGTCTAAACCTCAAAATGCACTCTCTCGAGGCACTCCTAAAAATGGAGAACATCGATATATGTGCAGTAACTGAGACCTGGATCAAGGCTGCAGAGAGCACCCCTTAATTACCAGGCTATAATTCATATTACACCTTTCGGCCACCTAACCTGGACCGAAACACTAAAGGTGGAGGCGTGTCCATATTCATTAAGGATATCCACACCTCCAGGCTAGTTGCTCAGCATAATGCATCTGAAATTATCCAAGTGCAACTAACTTTGGGCAAGACCGCAATCCAGATTGTAACTTGCTACAGATCTCCCACCATGCCCCAGGATTCCCACTCCTCATTTTTTGATACACTGGAAAATATTAGGGTACAACCCAACACCCTAATTATGGGCGATTTCAACTACCCCACTATTAAGTAGGAATACTACTCATGTACCAACTCTTTTGCTCAGCATTTTCTGGAATTCATAAATTCCAGCATCTTGGATCAACTTATCCACACCCCCACCATGGGCAGCAATATCCTAGACCCGGTCATTACTAACATGGGAGACCGGTGCTCCACACCAGAGGTCAATTCCTCGCTGGTCAGATCCGACCACAAGCTAATCAGCCTAGACATCCACATCCCATCCCCACCCCCATTAGGGAAACCACAGTAAAAAACTTCTCCAAAGCCAACTTCCCACTTCTTAAAACAGAAGTGGCAAACTTCCCAACACCCATGCAGATGGACAATAGAGGTACGACTGCTGAATCCTACACAAATGCACTTTATAAGCACTTACACGAGTGCATGGATCATGCTATCCCTAACAGAACCAAGATGCTTTCCTCCAAAAACAGGAAGCCAATCTGGTGGTCCCCTGCCATAAACAAACTCTACAACAGAAGAAAGAAACTGTTGCAAAAAAGAGTAAAATCCCATGACTGGAAGAACCCCCTGGTCAGCCTCAGTAAGAAGCTGAGATCCCTCACAAAATCCTCCAAACCTAGTTATGAAAAGAAAATTGCCACCGATTCTAAAGACAACCACAAAGCATTCTATAGCTTTGTCAAGAATCTCAATGGCAACACTCAGATCTGCTCTGAGTTACAGCACAATGGCACTAAATATACAGAACCAACTGATATTGCCAACATCCTGGCAGATAGGTTCAGTGCTAACTTTACCCCCCCTCACCCCCTAAAGGGCCCATCGCTATACTGGAAGAATGCAAAGTTCCTATAATCACGGCTGCACAGGTAAAAACCACACTCTCCAAAGCCAAGAATACAGCATCCATGGGACCTGACAACATCCCAGGCTGCGTTCTACATGAACTACAGAATGAACTGGCACCCCACCTAAGCACCATGTTCAATCATAGCCTCACCTCAGGCTTTTTTCCCACTGAATGGTGCACAGCGACGGTTATCCCACTCCACAAAGGGGGAGCCACCACGGAGCCCGGGAACTACTGCCCCATTAGCCTAATGAGCCTGGTCTGCAAGGCCATGGAACGTATCATCATGGAACTTATAAACAAAGACATTGGTAATCTCCAAAACTTGGACCCCACCCAGTTCGGGTTTGTAAAAGGTTGATCATGTCTCCTAAACCTGATTGACTTCTTTGAAGCAGTCACCAACGCCGTAGATGAGGGTAAGATGGTTCACACTGCCTAGTTAGATCTTGCCAAGGCTTTTGACACAATCCCCCACTCTGGAATTATAGATAAACTCACTAAACTAGGTATAAATCCCTATGTCACAAAATGGTTTGCCAACTGGCTCACTGACATAACCCACACTGTGAAAGTCGCAGACTCCAAATCCGACTTCAGACCAGTGACAAGTGGAGTACCACAGGGTTTAGTCCTGGGTCCTCTCCTGTTTGGTATCTACCTTTCTGAAGTACAGGCTAACACAGAAGGTCTTTGGCTAACTAAGTTCACAGATGACTGCAAACTAGGAGCCATAATTGAAACTCCTAATGATGTGGACATCCTCCAAAAGGGTCTCACTGAGACAGATGCTTGG